>NC_086447.1:461937897-462045397 GCF_028390025.1 Pseudophryne corroboree | reverse complement strand
TCTGACGAGTCCTCTCCTGCCTGGGATTCCTCCGATGCATCCTTGAGTGTAACACCTACTGCTGCTGGCGCTGCTGTGGTAGCTGCTGGGAGTCGATCGTCATCCCAGAGGGGAAGTCGGAAAGACCACTTGTACTACTTCCAGTAAGCAATTGACTGTCCAACAGTCCTTTGCGAGGAAGATGAAATATCACAGCAGTCATCCTGCTGCAAAGCAGATAACTCAGGCCTTGGCAGCCTGGGCGGTGAGAAACGTGGTTCCGGTATCCACCGTTAATTCAGAGCCAACTAGAGACTTGATTGAGGTACTGTGTGCCCAGTACCAAACACCATCTAGGTTCCATTTCTCTAGGCAGGCGATACCGAAAATGTACACAGACCTCAGAAAAAGACTCACCAGTGTCCTAAAAAATGCAGTTGTACCCAATGTCCACTTAACCACGGACATGTGGACAAGTGGAGCAGGGCAGACTCAGGACTATATGACTGTGACTGCCCACTGGGTAGATGTATTGCCTCCCGCAGCAAGAACAGCAGCGGCGGCACCAGTAGCAGCATCTCGCAGACGCCAACTCGTTCCTAGGCAGGCTACACTTTGTATCACCGCTTTCCAGAAGAGGCACACAGCTGACAACCTCTTACGGAAACTGAGGAAGATCATCGCAGAATGGCTTACCCCAATTGGACTCTCCTGGGGATTTGTGACATCGGACAACGCCAGCAATATTGTGCGTGCATTACATCTGGGCAAATTCCAGCACGTCCCATGTTTTGCACATACATTGAATTTGGTGGTGCAGAATTATTTAAAAAACGACAGGGGCGTGCAAGAGATGCTGTCGGTGGCCCGAAGAAATGCGGGCCACTTTCGGCATTCAGCCACTGCGTACAGAAGACTGGAGCACCACCAAACATTCCTGTACCTGCCCTGCCATCATCTGAAGCAAGAGGTGGTAACGAGGTGGAATTCAACCCTCTATATGCTTCAGAGGATGGAGGAGCAGCAAAAGTCTATTCAAGCCTATACATCTGTCCATGATATAGGCAAAGGAGGGGGAATGCACCTGACTCAAGCGCAGTGGAGAATGATTTCAACGTTGTGCAAGGTTCTGCAACCCTGTGAACTTGCCACACGTGAAGTCAGTTCAGACACTGCCAGCCTGAGTCAGATCATTCCCCTCATCAGGCTTTTGCAGAAGAAGCTGGAGACATTGAAGGAGGAGCTAAAACAGAGCAATTCTGCTAGGCATGTGGGACTTGTGGATGGAGCCCTTAATTCGCTTAACCAGGATTCACGGGTGGTCAATCTGTTGAAATCAGAGCACTACATTTTGGCCACCGTGCTCGATCCTAGATTTAAAACCTACGTTGTATCTCTCTTTCCGGCAGACACAAGTCTGCAGAGGTTCAAAGACCTGCTGGTGAGAAAATTGTCAAGTCAAGCGGAACGTGACCCGTCAACAGCTCCTCCTTCACATTCTCCCGCAACTGGGGGTGCGAGGAAAAGGCTAAGAATTCCGAGCCCACCCGCTGGCGGTGATGCAGGGCAGTCTGGAGCGAGTGCTGACATCTGGTCCGGACCGAAGGACCTGCCAACGATTACTGACATGTCGTCTACTGTCACTTCATATGATTCTATCACCATTGAAAGAATGGTGGAGGATTATATGAGTGACCGCATCCAAGTAGGCACGTCAGACAGTCCGTACGTATACTGGCAGGAAAAAGAGGCAATTTGGAGGCCCTTGCACAAACTGGCTTTATTCTACCTAAGTTGCCCTCCCTCCAGTGTGTACTCCGAAAGAGTGTTTAGTGCAGCCGCTCACCTTGTCAGCAATCGGCGTACGAGGTTACTTCCAGAAAATGTGGAGAAGATGATGTTCATCAAAATGAATTATAATCAATTCCTCCGTGGAGACATTCACCAGCAGCAATTGCCTCCACAAAGTACACAGGGACCTGAGATGGTGGATTCCAGTGGGGACGAATTAATAATCTGTGAGGAGGGGGATGTACACAGTGAAAGGGGTGAGGAATCGGAGGATGATGATGAGGTGGACATCTTGCCTCTGTAGAGCCAATTTGTGCAAGGAGAGATTGATTGCTTCTTTTTTTGGTGGGGGCCCAAACCAACCAGTCATTTCAGTCACAGTCGTGTGGCAGACTTTGTCGCTGAAATGATGGGTTCGTTAAAGTGTGCATGTCCTGTTTATACAACATAAGGGTGGGTGGGAGGGCCCAAGGACAATTCCATCTTGCACCTCTTTTTTCTTTCATTTTTCTTTGCATCATGTGCTGTTTGGGGACAATTTTTTTGAAGTGCCATCCTGCCTGACACTGCAGTGCCACTCCTAGATGGGCCAGGTGTTTGTGTCGGCCACTTGTGTCGCTTAGCTTAGTCACACAGCGACCTTGGTGCGCCTCTTTTTTTCTTTGCATCATGTGCTGTTTGGGGACTATTTTTTTCAAGTGCCATCCTGCCTGACACTGCAGTGCCACTCCTAGATGGGCCAGGTGTTTGTGTCGGCCACTTGTGTCGCTTAGCTTAGCCATCCAGCGACCTCGGTGCAAATGTTAGGACTAAAAATAATATTGTGAGGTGTGAGGTGTTCAGAATAGACTGGAAATGAGTGGAAATTATGGTTATTGAGGTTAATAAAACTATGGGATCAAAATGACCCCCAAATTCTATGATTTAAGCTGTTTTTTAGGGTTTTTTGTAAAAAAACACCCGAATCCGACAAAAAAATTTCGGTGAGGTTTTGCCAAAACGCGTCCAAATCCAAAACACGGCCGCGGAACCGAATCCAAAACCAAAACACAAAACCCGAAAAATGTCCGGTGCACATCACTAATATATATATATATATATATATATATATATATACACACACACACATAAATTATTTCTTGTTACTATTTTGGATGAAGGGTTTGAGCATGTACTTAAGGGCTTGTTCCTCCTCATCAGTGTGCTGTTGCCTTATGGGACATCTCTTTGATGTTGATGGTGGTGTTGTAAATTTTAACAATTTAAAAAAATAATAATTAAACTTCATTTTGCTTAGGAACAATATATTTGTATTTCATTAAACCTTTTCCTACTGATTACAACATGTTATCAAAATACTCATATTTGTTTCATTTTATATAAACATTTTGGTTACTTTTGTTTCCATGCCCCAGGGTACAAAAGGTAACATAGTAAAATAGTTAATGAGGTTGAAAAAAGACAATTTGTGCATCTAGTTCAACCTATATTATAAATCGTACACTATTCTGTATACAACTATAGTGTAACTATAATGACCTGGATGGAGTTATGGCCCTCATTCCGAGTTGTTCGCTCGCAAGCTGCTTTTAGCAGCATTGCACACGCTAAGCCGCCGCCTACTGGGAGTGAATCTTAGCATCTTAAAATTGCGAACGAAAGATTCGCAATATTGCGATAAGACATCTCTGTGCAGTTTCTGAGTAGCTCGAGACTTACTCTGCCAGTGCGATCAGTTCAGTGCTTGTCGTTCCTGGTTTGACGTCACAAACACACCCAGCGTTCGCCCAGACACTCCTCCGTTTCTCCAGCCACTCCCGCGTTTTTCCCAGAAACGGTAGCGTTTTTTCCCACTCGCCCCTAAAACGGCCTGTTTCCGCCCAGAAACACCCACTTCCTGTCAATCACATTACGATCACCAGAACGATGAAAAAACCGTGAGTAATATTCCTAACTGCATAGCAAATTTACTTGGCGCAGTCGCAGTGCGAACATTGCGCATGCGCATTAAGCGGAAAATCGCTGCGATGCGAAGAAAATTACCGAGCGAACAACTCGGAATGACCACCTATGTTTTAAATCTAACATTACAATATGCGCTGTTTCAAAATACATATCTTTTTTGTAGTGTGGCGCCCAGAACTGTACACAATATTCAAGGTGTGGCCATACCAATGATTTATACAGTGGCAGGATAATACTCTCATACCCTGCCTCAAATCCCCGTTTTAAGCACGCTAACACCTTATTTGCCTTCTTTGCTGCACTTTGACATTGTGTACTGCTACTAAGTCTACTATCAATGAGCACCCACAAATCTCTTTCAACTATCATTTCCCCTACATTTTCCCTATTTCATTTATATGCATGTTTGTTTTTAGTACTGAAGTGCTTAACTTTAAATTTTTCTATATTGAACCTCATTCTCTATTTATCTACCCAAACTTCTAGTTTAAATAAGTCGTTCTGTAGAGACTCAACATCGTTGTCTGAATTAATTACCCTACAGAGTTTAGTGTGGGTGTGGATCATAGGGTCGACCACACTTAAGTCGACAGTGCCTAGGCCGACCACTATTGGTCGACAGTAACTCAGTCAACACCTAAAATAGGTCGACACAAGCATTAGGTCGACATGAACAAGGTTGATGTGGCAAAAGGTCGACATGAGTGTTTTAAAAAAAAAAATTTTTCTTTGTACAGTGACCAGGAACCCTGATTAGTGCACCGTGTCCCCTCACATGGAGGATCATTCCGAGTTGTTCGCTTGTTTCCGATTTTCGCTATACTGCGATTAGTCGCTTACTGCGCATGCGCAAGGTTCGCAGAGCGCATGTGCTTAGTTATTTTATACAAAAGTTAGGTATTTTACTCACGGCATAACAAAGCTTTTTCATCGTTCTGCTGATCGGTGAGTGATTGACAGGAAGTGGGTGTTTCTGGGCGGAAACTGGCCGTTTTCTGGGAGTGTGCGGAAAAACGCAGGCGTTTCAGGGGAAAACGCGGGAGTGGCTGGAGAAACGGGGGAGTGTCTGACCGAACGCTGGGTGTGTTTGTGACGTCAAACCAGGAACGAAACTGACTGAACTGATCGCAATGTAGGAGTAAGTCTCGAGCTACTCAGAAACTGCTAAGAATTTTCTATTCGCAATTCTGCTAATCTTTCGTTCGCAATTCTGCTATGCTAAGATACACTCCCAGAGGGCGATGGCTTAGCGTGTGCAATGCTGCTAAAAGCAGCTAGCGAGCGAACAACTCGGAATGAGGGCCATGGCTCACTTCGCTCAGGTTACCGTTCCAATTGTAGTCCACGTGGATCGTAAAGTATTAAAAAGTTTAAAATAAAAAAAATTGTGAAAAACTCATGTTGACCTTTTGTCAGAACATGTCGACCTAGTAACCATGTCGACCTAGAAACCATGTCGACCATTAGTGGTCAACCTAATGCATGTCGACCTAACTGTGGTCGACCTAGAGACCGGATACCATTTAGTATCATCTGCAAAAATTGACACTGTGCTCTTCAAACCTGCTCCAACGTCATCAATAAATACGTTGAACAGTTGTTGCCCGAGTACGGACTACACTTATAATGTATGCAATACTAAATAAAAAATAATTCATAAACACATATAATGAACAGCTGTATCCAGAGCCGGATTAAGGGGGGTGCTCTGGGAGTAAGTACCCCGGGCCCCCTGTCTGAAAGGGCCCCCTGCCAGTGCCACCCGCCATAGGTCAGATCTCTATTACCGATCTGCGGCACGATACTCTGAGTGCCCACCGACAAACATGTACACACACGGCCGCTGGCGCTGTGCTCCGCCTCCTCCTGCCTACTAACCAATCGTGGAAACCTGTCCACACGTGACGTGAAGATGTCATGCCATGCGCACGCTGAGCCTTCTCTCCTCCTGTACCCGCATCCCTAGTTCATGAGGATCGTTAGGATGCACAAATGCTCCTCCCAGTCCAAGGTGTAAGGTAATTTGTAACTGTGATGCTACGGGGGAGTGTGAGTGTGTGTGTGTGGGGGGGGGGGGGAGAATCCTTCATTACAGAATTTTGAGCATAGTATTTATGTAACTTCTCATGTGTGGGTGGATGAATATATATATATATATATATATATATATATACTATATACAGTATATATATATATCATGCACATATCTATCTACATGTATATATATATATATATGTATATATGTTCTATATAAATCTTCTAAACATATTTTATCTTTCCTGATACAAATATTATTTCCGTGTCTCCCCCTCAGCACCCTTATCCACACCCTCCCTGTATCTCCCCCTCAGCACCCTTATTCTCACCTCCCTGTATCTCCCCCTCAGCACCGTTATCCACACCCTCCCTGTATCTCCCCCTCAGCACCCTTCTCCTCACCCTCCCTGTAACTCCTCCTCAGCGTCCCTGCCCTCAGCTTCCCTGTATATTCCCCTCAGTGTCCCTGCCCTCAGCTTCGCAGTATATCCCCCTCATTGTCCATGCCAAATTAAGGGGGTGCTCCAGGGGTAAGTACCCTCTCAGCACCCTTATCCTCACCCTCCCTGCATCTCCCTCTCAGCACCCTTCTCTCCACCCTCCCTGTATCTCCCTTTCAGCACTCTTCTCCTCACCCTCCCTGTTCTCCCTCTCAGCACCCTTCTCCTCACCCTCCCTGTAACTCCTCCTCAGTGTCCCTGCCCTCAGCTTCCCTGTATATCCCCCTCAGTGTCCCTGCCCTCTGCTTCTCAGTATATCCCCCTCATAGTCCATGCCAAATTAAGGGGGTGCTCCAGGGGTAAGTACCCTTATCCTCACCCTCCCTGCATCTCCCTCTCAGCACCCTTCGCTCCACCCTCCCTGTATCTCCCTTTCAGCACCCTTCTCCTCACCCTCCCTGTTCTCCCTCTCAGCACCCTTCTCCTCACCCTCCCTGTAACTCCTCCTCAGTGTCCCTGCCCTCAGCTTCCCTGTATATCCCCCTCAGTGTCCCTGCCCTCGGCTTCCCTGTACATCCCCCCCAGTGTCCCTGCCCTCACCTTCCCTGTAAATCCCCCTCGTTGTCCCTGCCCTCAGACTCCCCGTATCTTCCCCTCAACATCCCTGCTTTCACCCATAAATATATATATGTGTGTGTGTGTGTGTGTGTGTGTGTGTGTGAGTGTACATATATATATATATATATATATGTATTTATATATAAATATATACACACACACACACACACACACACACACACACATACATCTATATATAAAATACAGAATTTATCCAAACTACCAGATATTCCGTAGTTCAAATGATACAGCATATCTCATATAATGTGTATGTATATATATATATATATATATATATATATATATATATATATATATATATATATATAGAAAAACAGCTTTGTCCCATACAGCGGCACTCGGAGACTGGTTCAGAAAATGCAATAAAGTGCTTTTAATGCGTCATAATACCAATTTGCAGTCCAACGTTTCGGGGTGACAACCACCCCTTTGTCAAGGTGAGCAAACGAAAAGTGAATATAGGCAAAGGCAAAGGCCCTTGATTCCGTCCAGCTAGTGTGACGTGTATGTGAAGCCTGGGATCATGTGATCATACTGCCCGGCGCAACTCCCTGGCGTTGTCATGGTTACCTCCAGTAAACGGAAGTCTAGATGTCTTCTCATCGTGGCCATGGCAACCAGAGACGTCCGTGTGTTTGCGTCCTGAGCGGAATCACTGTCCACTGCTGTGTAGTGTGCATGGCTGGAAAGGAAAACCATAGTGAAATAAACAATGTAATGGGGTGATGTTAAAATCGAACACCACTGAACCTACATGGTCCAATGTACTGGATGATATGCTTATGTGTATATATACTGAAAATGTCAGTAGTAAAGGATAGTGTATCTCACTACAATAAGGGGGATGTCAAGAGAGGGACACAGGGGAAATGTGTCACTCTCCATGTGTCGATTCTAAAGATCATGTATGGATGTGTATGTATGTCAGTGAGATGTATAATATTCATCTTTCAACGTATAAACAGATATGTAATAGGTTATATACAATATCATCTGACTAAAAATAAAACTACAAATTATTACGTTAATGGTCACAAGGTTATAGTCCTGTATCACAGTTATCAATAAGACCTATATTCTGAATGGTACAATGTCCATTATATATCATGGGACTATGTGTGTCTGCCCGTTGGGCAACAAGTTCATCAGAAGACACTCCATTGTATCCTGTCGTTGAGGCCGTCCGGTCTGGTGGTATTGAGATTAAATTGCCATCGAGCTTCCAGTTTCAATAGGGCACCAGCTCTGTCTCCGCCTCGGATATTTTTTGGAATGTGATCAATAATTTGAAAATTCAATTCATTTAGGGAATGGCCCTTCTCTGTATAGTGTCTCGCTACAGGTTGTTCGGATTTTTTCTGACTAAGTGCCACCTTCACTGCAGACCTGTGCATTGCAAAGCGTTTTCTCGCTGTGCGTACTGTCTTGCCCACATACTGTAATTTGCACGGGCAGGTTATTAAGTACACTATATGGGTGGTAGTGCATGTCAGAACATGCCGAATGGAATACGTACGACCCGTGGCATTGGATGTGAATGATCGTCCAATGGTCATATATTTACATGTTTCGCATCCGAGGCATTTGTAGCATCCGGGGGTCTTAGTCAAAAATGTGCTGGGTGGTAGGGCTTTAAAGTTAGTGATATCGGCATGTACTACAAAGTCTCTAATGGTTTTCCCCTTAGTATAACATGCCATGGGCCGTTTGTTCTGTAACGACGAAAGTTTCTGATCTGTAGTGATAATGGGCCATAAGGCTGTTAACGCCCTAGGTATCACTGGGCTGGTGGTGTTATACTTAGAGACGAATGGTATAATTTGATTGGACTTCTTTTCTTTCGACTGTAAGAGATCATCCCTGTTGATGGTAGCCACCTGTTGTTCCAACGCTTGTAATGTCCTACGTTGGTAGCCTCTACGTGTAAAACGTTCGGTTACATCTGAAAGTGCTTCTTTTAGTGCAGAGGGATTGCTGGTAATCCTAGCTGCCCGGATATATTGTGATTTAGGTAGTCCTTTTTTCAACGCCACAGGGTGATGACTATTATACCTAAGTAGCGTATTTTTGTCAGTGGGTTTATGGTAAATGTCCGTCTGTAATCCATCACTAGTAATTGACACGTTGACATCCAAATAGTTCAATTGCTTGGCATCACTCTGCGCTGTCACTTTGATGGGTGATGTCCTATTATTGATAAACTGGATCATTGCTTCAAATTTGTCTTGTCCCCCCGTCCATAAAATGAATACGTCATCTATATATCTTGCGTAATGGAGTATGTGTTGAGAAAACTCCTCATTCATGAAGAACATATGTTGCTCCTCTGTCATCATGAAGACGTTTGCAAAGGACGGGGAAACATTACTTCCCATGGCACACCCGCTAAGTTGGCGGTAGAATCTGCCATCGAACAGGAAGTAATTGCGTGTCAGTGTAAGTTGAAGTAATTTTAGAAAAAGAGTATGATCCAGTGTTTTCATGTCAGTCTGAACTAGAAACTGCTTCATGGCTGTTAGACCATCTTCGTGCGGAATACTTGTATACAAGCTGCAGATGTCTACAGTGCATATTAGAGTATCTGGAGATATGGTAGAAATAGATTTAAGTTGCTTGAGAAAACTGGTGGTGTCCTTCAGATGATAGGGATGCTGGACAATAAGCGGCTGCACTAGACTGTCCAGAAATGTAGAGACAGGCTGATAGATGGATTTGTGCGCTGAGATTATAGGTCTGCCAGGTGGGTTTATGATACTTTTATGTACCTTCGGTACCGTGTACAGAATCGGTATTAGTGGAAAGGACTGTTGTAAAGCTATGCGTAGCTTGTTGGAAATTAACTGCGTTTTTACGGCCGTATCAAGGATACCATCTAACTCCTTCTTGTACTGTATGGTGGGATCAGTTGCCAGTGCTTCGTACACACTGGCAACTGATCCCACCATACAGTACAAGAAGGAGTTAGATGGTATCCTTGATACGGCCGTAAAAACGCAGTTAATTTCCAACAAGCTACGCATAGCTTTACAACAGTCCTTTCCACTAATACCGATTCTGTACACGGTACCGAAGGTACATAAAAGTATCATAAACCCACCTACCATATCTCCAGATACTCTAATATGCACTGTAGACATCTGCAGCTTGTATACAAGTATTCCGCACGAAGATGGTCTAACAGCCATGAAGCAGTTTCTAGTTCAGACTGACATGAAAACACTGGATCATACTCTTTTTCTAAAATTACTTCAACTTACACTGACACGCAATTACTTCCTGTTCGATGGCAGATTCTACCGCCAACTTAGCGGGTGTGCCATGGGAAGTAATGTTTCCCCGTCCTTTGCAAACGTCTTCATGGTGACAGAGGAGCAACATATGTTCTTCATGAATGAGGAGTTTTCTCAACACATACTCCATTACGCAAGATATATAGATGACGTATTCATTTTATGGACGGGGGGACAAGACAAATTTGAAGCAATGATCCAGTTTATCAATAATAGGACATCACCCATCAAAGTGACAGCGCAGAGTGATGCCAAGCAATTGAACTATTTGGATGTCAACGTGTCAATTACTAGTGATGGATTACAGACGGACATTTACCATAAACCCACTGACAAAAATACGCTACTTAGGTATAATAGTCATCACCCTGTGGCGTTGAAAAAAGGACTACCTAAATCACAATATATCCGGGCAGCTAGGATTACCAGCAATCCCTCTGCACTAAAAGAAGCACTTTCAGATGTAACCGAACGTTTTACACGTAGAGGCTACCAACGTAGGACATTACAAGCGTTGGAACAACAGGTGGCTACCATCAACAGGGATGATCTCTTACAGTCGAAAGAAAAGAAGTCCAATCAAATTATACCATTCGTCTCTAAGTATAACACCACCAGCCCAGTGATACCTAGGGCGTTAACAGCCTTATGTCACAACTGAGGGCCTGAGCTGACGGGAGGCAGCCTCAGTTGTAGGGGCTGAGATGTTACGGAACCTGGGAGGTTGTATCAGACCCCTGGACATGTAAGTAACATGAATAATAACTGCCCGAAGGCGTGACCACGACAACTTGGATAAAAGTCAATGATGTTTATTATGACAACTCCGCAACACAGCAGCAGTAAAAGAAAACGTAAAAGTCAGCAAAGAATAAATACAGTTCCTGGGTACTACAGGATGGCAGGAGCCACAGGGCACTGGTAGTGTGAGATAGTTCTTATGATCTTCTAGATGGAAAGTCCTTACCAGGCCCGACTGTAGCAATGGAGATAACCCAGGATTGTGCCAGCTGGTGTTCCAGGAAAAGCTGGGTTGCTGAAGATAAAACAGCTGCTGTGGATACTGGCTGGAACCAGACTGTTGTTAGCACGGAGTGGATACTGGCTGGAACCAGTTAAATAATAAATGAACTTGGGAGCGATGAAATATGAACTGAAATGTAGAACTTGAGAGCGGAGAAATAATAATACCGGTGGAGAGTGGTAAAGTGTAGAAAGGACACCGGCCCTTTAAGGGAAGCTGTACTCTGCTGGAAGCTGAGCTGGAAGCAGGTGATTGTTGTAGCTGGAAACAGATGAATCCACAATGGATTGGAGAGTCAGGCTACACCGCAGGTGGAATGCTGGTGCGGGTCTCTATGGTGGAAGTCTTGAGACAGGAGCTGGAACCTGGAAGACAATCACAGGAGAGAGACAAACAGGAACTAGGTTTGACAACCAAAGCACTGACGCCTTCCTTGCTCAGGCACAGTGTATTTATACCTGCAGCAAGGAAGGGATTGGCTAGGCAATTATGCAGATTATCAATACTGAGAACAGATTGGTGGAAATGATCAGCTGACAGAATCCAAGATGGCTGCGCCCATGCAGACACTTGGAGGGAAGTTTGGTTTGTAATCCATGTGGTAATGAAAACAGTAATGGCGGCGCCGGCCACCGGAGACAGGAGGCGCCAGGCTGACAGATGCACATCCAACCACGCGGACACAGCGGAGGCCGCGGCTGACGTAATCGCCACTCAGACACTCTGCATGCAGAAGTTCAGGGACGGCGGCGGAGGCCGCGGGAGACGCCATGCCAGGTGTAATATGGCGTTTACTGTGACAGCGTCCCAGAGTGACAGGAGAGGATACAGGAATGTACACATCAGGATAACAGATGGAATCCGGTCCTGGAGCGCTGAGCCAGCCTTAGGAGGCATCTGATGGGTAAGAAATGGCGTCCAGATACCCGGATCGTGACAGCACCCCCCCCTTTAGGAGTGGCCCCAGGACACTTCTTTGGCTTTTGAGGAAACTTGGAATGGAATCTCCGGACCAAGGCAGGAGCATGGGCATCAGAAGCATTGGTCCATGAACGTTCCTCAGGACCATAACCCTTCCAGTCAATAAGATATTGTAGTTGACCGTAACGGTGACGTGAGTCCAGGATCTTGGCCACTTCATACTCAACGCCTCGTTGAGTTTGGACTTTCGGAGTTGGAGGAAGTGAGGAATGAAACCGATTCAAGATCAGCGGTTTCAACAGGGAAACATGGAATGTCCTGGGTATTTTTAAGAAGGGAGGCAACTGGAGTCTGTAAGCAACAGGATTGATGACTTGTTCAATCTTGAAAGGACCGATATAGCGAGGTGCAAACTTCATACTGGGAACTCTTAACCTCAAATTCTTCGTGGATAACCATACCCGATCACCCACCTTGAGAGCAGGAACTGCTCGACGCTTCTTATCCGCAAACTTCTTGTACCTGAACGATGCCTTGAGCAGAGCTGATCGTACGCTCTTCCAGATATTGGCAAACTGATGCAAGGTGATATCCACTGCGGGAACAGAAGTTGCTGGAAGCGGTTGGAACTCAGGGACTTTAGGGTGGAATCCAAAGTTAGTGAAGAATGGTGTTGAAGCAGATGAAGAATGATACTGGTTGTTATGACAGAACTCGGCCCAGGGAAGTAATTGAACCCAGTCATCTTGAGAGGAGGACACATAGATGCGGAGGAAGGCCTCCAAGTCCTGATTCACCCTCTCGGTTTGACCATTGGTCTGAGGATGGTAAGCCGTGGAAAACTTTAGCTTGACTTGGAGGACTTGACATAAACTTCGCCAGAATTTGGCTGTGAATTGAACTCCTCGATCTGAGATAATTTCTTCAGGAAGACCGTGGAGTCGGAAGATCTCTTGTATGAATACTTGAGCCAACTTGGAAGCTGACGGAAGACCGGTGAGAGGAATGAAGTGTGCCATCTTGGTGAATCGGTCAACTACCACCCAGATGGTATTGAACTTGTTGCACATGGGTAAGTCTGTAATGAAATCCATCGACAAGTGGGTCCATGGTCGACGGGGAACGGATAGTGGAACCAGTTGCCCCGCAGGCGACTGGCGGGATACTTTATGTTGGGCACACTTTGGGCAAGATGCAATAAACTCCAAGACGTCCTTTTTCAGAGTTGGCCACCAATAGGACCTAGAGATAAACTCCAGGGTTTTTTGGATACCTGTATGTCCGGCAAAACGGGAAGCATGGGCCCAATGCATGAGCTTCTTCCTTAGCATCGGCTTCACAAAACTTTTCCCTGATGGGGGCGTAGAGTCCATCCCTACCGTGGAGAATGCCAACGGATTTATAATAGGATGCTTGTCTGAAGACTCTGACTCATTTTCTTGCTCCCATGAGCGGGAAAGGGCATCGGCCTTGCGATTCTGAGAGCCCGGACAGAACTGGAGTTTAAAGTCGAACCTGGAAAAGAAAAGTGCCCATCTGGCCTGACGAGGGTTGAGACATTGTGCGCCCTTCAGGTATAAAAGGTTCTTGTGGTCTGTAAGTATGGTGATTGAATGAGAAGCTCCCTCCAACAGATACCTCCACTCTTCTAGAGCGAGCTTGATGGCTAGCAACTCCTGGTCGCCAATGGCATAGTTGCGCTCAGCTGGGGAGAACTTCCGGGAGAAGAAACTGCAAGGGTGTAAATGGCCATCTTTAGCCCTCTGAGATAACACCGCTCCTACTCCAACGGAGGAGGCATCCACCTCTAAGATGAAAGGAGAGTCGATGTCAGGCTGTTTCAGAACAGGCGCAGAGATGAACCTTTGTTTTAAAAGATGAAATGCTTGCATGGCTTCTTCAGACCACTTGGACGGGTTAGCACCCTTCTTAGTGAAGGCAGTAATAGGCGCCACAATGGTGGAAAAGTCTCGTATAAACTTTCGGTAATAGTTGGCGAACCCTAAGAACCTCTGGACCCCTTTGAGGGTTAAGGGTACCGGCCAATTTTGGATTGCTTGTAGTTTCTCAGGATCCATCTCTAGTCCGGAACCGGACACAATGTATCCTAGAAACGGAATGGACTTGACTTCAAAGACGCATTTTTCTAATTTGCAATAGAGATGATTGACACGGAGACGGGACAGAACCTCTTTAACCCAAAAACGATGTTCCTCTAAATCGTTGGCAAAAATGAGGATATCGTCTAGATAGACCACGACATGACGGTATAGAATGTCTCTGAAGATCTCATTGACAAAATGCTGGAAGACAGCTGGAGCATTGCTCAATCCGAAGGGCATGACGAGGTACTCATAATGTCCGTCACGGGTGTTAAAGGCGGTCTTCCACTCGTCACCCTCACGGATCCGGATGAGATTGTATGCACCTCGCAAGTCCAGCTTTGTAAAGATGGTAGCTCCGCTAACTCTGTCAAAGAGCTCAGTAATCAGGGGTAAAGGATAACGGTTCTTGATGGTAATGTCGTTCAAACCTCTGTAGTCGATGCACGGCCGCAGACCACCATCTTTCTTTTTTACAAAAAAGAAGCCTGCGCCGGCTGGAGAAGAAGAAGGTCGAATGAACCACTTTGCTAGGTTCTCTTTAATATATTCCTCCATAGAATGCGTCTCAGGCAGAGACAACGGATAAGTTCGGCCTCGAGGTGGAACCTTCCCTGGAACGAGATCAATCGGACAGTCCCATTCTCTATGAGGAGGAAGGATATCAGCAGAAGCTTTACTGAACACATCCGCGAAATCTTGATATGGAGGAGGTGGAACATCAGACGACCTGGGGGAGGAAGAACAGACAGGCAATACTTTAAACAAACATGTCTCAGCACAGGAGGAACCCCATGCCAGGATTTGCGTAGTCGTCCAATCAATTGTAGGATTGTGAAGACGGAGCCATGGAAGGCCCAGGACCACAGGATGTGTGGCTCTTGGAATCACTAAAAAGAAATAAGTTCGGAATGAAGAACTCCCACTCTCAGACGAACTGGTAGAGTCCTTAAAGAAATAACTGCATCAAAAATTTTGCTGCCATCCACGGCAGCTAAAGAAATGGACGAAGGAAGTCTCTCGGTGGGTAGGGACCACCGTTTAACATAGGCTTCGGTAATAAAGTTCCCAGCTGCTCCGGAATCAAGGAGGGCAATGACGTTCCGATAACGTTGAGCAACTTGAAGCGAGACTGGGAGATTACAATCTTGAGGAGATGGAGAGGAGATCATTACTCCTAGCCGGCCCTCTCCTTGGCGAGCTAGGATTTGGAGTTTCCCGGACGTTTGGGACAGGCATTAATGGTGTGAGACGGAGCTGCACAATAGAGACAGAGAAACTCAGAGAGACGTCTTCGGCGCTCAGCAGGAGTTAAACGGGAACGGCCAAGTTGCATGGGCTCATCTTTAGATGGTGACAGTTGACGAGGAGGAGGAGCAGAAGATTTTGGAGCAGATGATCTTCCACGCTCAGTTGCTCTCTCTCTGAAACGTAAATCAACTTTCGTGCAGAGTGAGATTAGCTCATCTAACTTAGAAGGTAAGTCTCTGGTAGCTAACTCATCTTTAATACGCTCAGATAAGCCATGCCAGAATGCAGCAAACAGGGCCTCGTCGTTCCATGCCAGTTCGGATGCCAGGATCTGGAACTGTATCAGATATTGTCCTACAGTACGTGACCCCTGGCGTAAACGGAGAATCTCGGATGAAGCTGAGGTTACCCGGCCTGGCTCGTCGAAGATGCGCCTGAATGTTGACACGAAGGCAGTGTAGGAAGATAGCAGGGTGTCGGACCTCTCCCATAACGGTGATGCCCAATCAAGGGCTGAGCCACTGAGAAGAGAAATAATGTAGGCAATTTTTGTACGGTCACTGGGAAAATTGCCAGGTTGTAGCTCAAACTGAATCTCACACTGGTTGAGAAATCCCCTGCAGAATCTTGGAGATCCGTCAAATTTTGCTGGCGTTGGAAGATGAAGACGTGGAGCAGAAATGGGTAAGGTGGGTGGGGTTATAGCTGGAGTCACTGTGGTTGACGCACCAGACGCGCCTGATCACGGAGAGTTGTCTGAATCCCATCCAGCCGAGTAGAGAGATCCTGGAGACAGCGGATGATGTGGCCCTGTGCAGCCTCCTGATGTTCTAGTCGGGCTGCCAGTTCTTGCATCGGCCTGGCCGCTTGATCCTGGTCTCCGGCTGGATTCATTAGGTCAGTGCTTACTGTCACAACTGAGGGCCTGAGCTGACGGGAGGCAGCCTCAGTTGTAGGGGCTGAGATGTACCGGAACCTGGGAGGTTGTATCAGACCCCTGGACATGTAAGTAACATGAATAATAACTGCCCGAAGGCGTGACCACGGCAACCAGGATAAAAGTCAATGATGTTTATTATGACAAACTCCGTAACACAGCAGCAGTAAAAGGAAACATAAAAGTCAACAGAGGACAAATACAATTCCTGGGTACTACAGGGTGGCAAGGGCCACAGGCACTGGTAGTGTGAGACAGTTCTTATAATCTTCTAGTTGGAAAGTCCTTACCAGGCCTGACTGTAGCAATGGAGAGAACCCAGGATCGTACCAGCTGATGTTCCAGGAAAGGCTGGGCTGCTGAAGGTAAAACAGCTGCTGTGGATACTGGCTGGAACCAGACTGTTGTTGGTACGGAGTGGATACTGGCTGGAACCAGTTAAATAATAAACGAACTTGAGAGCGATGAAATAATAATGAAGTTTGGAGTTTGAGAGCAGTGAAATAATAATACCGGTGGAGAGTGGTAAACTGCAGAAAAGGACACCGGCCCTTTAAGAGAAGCTATACACTGCTGGAAGCTGGGCTGGAAGCAGGTGATTGTTTGAGAGCGGTGAAATAATAATACCGGTGGAGAGTGGTAAACTGCAGAAAGGACACCGGCCCTTTAAGAGAAGCTGTACACTGCTGGAAGCTGGGCTGGAAGCAGGTGATTGTTGTAGCTGGAAACAGGTGAGTCCAGAATGGATCGGAGAGTCAGGCTACACCGCAGATGGAATGCTGGTGCGGGTCTCTATAGCAGAAGTCTGGAGACAGGAGCTGGAACCTGGAAGACAACCACAGGAGAGAGACAAACTGGAACTAGGTTAGACAACCAAAGCACTGACGCCTTCCTTGCTCAGGCACAGCTTACTTATACCTGCAGCAAGGAAGGGGCTGGCTAGGCAATTATGCAAATCAACAATACAGACAGCAGATTGGTGGAAATGCTCAGATGACAAAATCCAAGATGGCTGCGCCCATGCAGACACTTGGAGGGAAGTTTGGTTTGTAATCCATGTGAGAATTGAAACAGTAATGGCGACGCCGGCCACAGAGACAGGAGACGCCAGACTGACAAGCGCACATTTAACCACGCGGGCACAGCGGAGGCCGCGGCTGATGAAATCACCACTCTGACATTCTGCATGTGGAAACTCAGGAACAGCGGAATCCGGTCCTGGAACGCTGAGCCAGCCTTAGGAGGCATCTGAAGGGTAAGTAATGGCGTCCAGATACCCGGATCGTGACATTACACAATTAACACAACAAAAAAACGAGATTTATGGTAAGAACTTTCCAGTGTTAAATCTCTATTTGCGAGGTACACTGGGCTCCACAGGGAATGACATTGGGGTGCAGAGTAGGATCTTGATCCGAGGCACCAACAGGCTCAAAGCTTTGACTGTTCCCAGAATGCCTAGCGCCGCCTCCTCTATAACCCCACCTCCGTGCACAGGAGCTCAGTTTTTGTTAACCAGTCCAATGCAGTAGCAGGTAAAAGAGACGACAACTGTTAGTAGCCACAAACACCACACTCTCACGACAGGAGAAAGTGTCAGCGGGTAATGCCATACCAACCCAAAGAAGCTAAGTGCGTCAGGGTGGGCGCCCTGTGGAGCCCAGTGTACCTCGCAGAAAAAGATTTAACAACGGTAAGTTCTTACCATAAATCTCGTTTTCTGCTGCGGGGTACACTGGGCTCCACAGGGAATGACATTGGGGATGTCCTAAAGCAGTTCCTTCTGGGAGGGGATGCACTGTAGCGGGCACAAGATCCCGGCATCCAAAGGAAGCATCCTGGGAGGCGGAAGTATCACAGGCATAGAACCTTATGAACGTGTTCACTGAGGACCACGTAGCCACCTTGCACAATTGTCCAAGGGTCGCACCATGGCGGGCCGCCCAAGAAGGTCCAACAGACCGAGTAGAATGGTCTTCATGGTAGCAGGAGCTGGAAGGTCAGCCTGTACATAAGCATGTGCAATCACCATTCTAATCCATCTAGCCAGGGTCTGCTTGTGAGCAGGCCAGCCACGTTTGTGAAAACCAAACAGAACAAAGAGAGAATCCGACTTCCTGATGAAGGCAGTTCTCTTCACGTAGATACGGAGAGCCCGTACCACATCCAAAGACCGTTCTTTGGAAGACAAATCAGGAGAGGCAAAGTCCGGAAACACAACCTCCTGATTAAGGTGGAAAGAAGACACCACCTTAGGTAAATACCTGGGACGTGTTCTAAGAACCGCCCGATCACACCCATCTAGCAGAGGCAATAGCCTGCAGAAACAATACCTTAAGAGAAAGCTAAAAGTTTGTACTTGTACTAAATAACCCTGACAAAATGCACTTTTTCTTAACTAACACTGTCAGCAGACATATAGAATACTTAAGTGTCCTGTAAAATGCACAGCGCTGACAGGCAGGCGGCTTTACAGAGGAGGATTTGCCCAAACAGTCCCAGGATCAGTTCTGCTTGCTATAATGGCGCCCAAACGCTGACAGGGAGTGAGGGAGAGAGAGATATGCAGCTCCAGGGTGGGAACATTTACTCTAAATGGCGCCCTGGGGCTGGGGGAGGGGGTACAGGTCAAAGCCTTATCCCCCTACTGGACTTCACCACCAGGTACTGGGGGCTTAATAAAACGGTTTTATGAGAGAAAACCGACCTGTGCCCATGCTCTGGTGGTCTAGTGGGTCCCTGTACTACCACAGTGTCCACGCCAGCGTGCGCGGCCCGCCTCCCACCGGCCACGCGGGATTGCGATTTACAGCGGGTCCCGTCAAGGGGACCCCTTACCTCCTCCCTGAGTGCGGCCATGCGATCTGGGAGAGCAGCGGTCGTGTGTGTGACCGCTGTAGGTACCCACAACCAGGACGCGGGAGTGTACAGCGCCGCTGGTCTGACTGACATCTAACACAGTCAGTGTCTCTGCTGCAGCCCTTGAAGTCTTCAATATTCTTTAAAAGCTTGTCTCAGGGCTGCTGGAGCAGCCCCCCTGTTAAGTGCCATCTTACTGCATGGCACCAACTACAAAACTGAGCTCCTGTGCATGGAGGCGGGGTTATAGAGGAGGTGGCGCTAGGCATTCTGGGAACAGTTAAAGCTTTAAGACTGTTAGTGCCACGGATCAAGATCCTACTCTACACCCCAATGTCATTCCCTGTGGAGCCCAGTGTACCCCGCAGCAGAAACAACAAATTATAGTGTATGTTAAGCTATATTGAACTCTATGATATGTCTTCTCTCATCATTGCTGTAGTCACATCTAGTCTCACCTTGTCGTAAGCGCGTTTACTAACTCTGGGCGTCTTTTGTGCATTTACCCCTCTGTAAATCAATGTGAATAAGATGCACAAGCAGAGCCTGCTGATTAAAATGATATCCAGCATACCTATATTCTGTGTGTGACTGCAGCTGTATCTGCATATGAAATGGTACGCTACAGTGTTTTCCTGGAAAGCCTGCCGACCAAACAGGGTCATCTTGTGGTGCCTCATGACTTCAGTCACCAAGGTCATTTTTTCGACAAAGGAAAACGTCCCATTTCTGCCAGTCTTAGTTTTCCCTCTCTGGCTGGGCTGTTCCTCACTATGGGGGGGTCATTCAGATCTGTTCGCTGGGCTGCTAATTTGTCTGTCCTGCGTTCAGATAGTCGCCGCCTCCAGGGGGAGTGTATATTCACAGAGCAAGTGTGCGATCCTATGTGTACACTGAGCTGCTAAAAAACACTTTGTGCAGTTGCTGCGCAGCCCAGGACTTACTCCTACAGTGCGATCACATCAGGCTGATTGGGACCAGAGCTGATGTCAGACACCCTCCATGAAAACGCTTGGGATCGCCTGTGTGTTTCCGGACATTCCCAGTAAACAGTCAGTTACCACCCACAAATGGCTTCCTCCTGTCAATCACCTTGCGAACGCCCGTGAGATCAGATTTTTTGCACCATCCCGTCGCTGACCGGCGATGCCCATTGTTGTTGTCCGACGCATGTGTGCATTGCGGTGCATACACATGCGCAGTTAGAACCTGATCGCCCGCTGTACGAAAATGCACAGCAGCGATCAAATCTGAATCAACCCCTATCCCCACTGTGCTATTGAATTCAACTATAGATTATGTAGGAGTTTATAACCACTGCAATGAAAAATGTGTGACAAGTGCCTATATAACTTGTTTCATAAAGGCATAACAATTTGCATTCAGACATATTTTTATTAGACTGCAATTGTTAGGTTTATTCAGTCATTTTACATGTCTATATTTTGCTTGTTTTATTAGTTCAATAAAAGTTGTATTTTATTCAGTTACCTTCCAATACCTGTATTTGATCACAGTGATATCCTGCAGAAAAATAGCACCATACCCTGCACCAAAATCTTTGTGCCGTATTGCAGCAAAGACATTCAATAGAAGGAAGTATTTTGGAGAAAGAATGACATCAATATTCAATACTGTGAACACTGTGCAACACATTCATTTTTAGTAATCTGCAGAAAGGTATTAGAATATTTATTTTGATTTGTCATGGCACTATAATTTGTGAATCACTGACAAAACTACTATTACATATTCAGAATTGTTGGAACAAAACATTATATGATGTTTTGTTAAATGAGTAATTTAAAACACTGAAGATACAGTATTATGCTGATTTTTACTTTTTTTTTTTCCTGGGCCAAAGGGAATTTAACAAAATGCTAAACAGGCTGGGGTAGTATAAGACTAAGACAGGGGCACCCAAGCAGGCACCAACCTCTCATAGTTTAGTGTTGGTTACAGCTAATTTTGGGGAAACCCCATGATGTTCATCCCCCAGAACTTCTGCAATGAGTCCAGGCTATAAGGACTGGTATTGTGCTAGATTGTTTTACTTTGACTGAACAATACCCATATTGATGAAATGTATAAATAGATTCCAAGACTTCTCAATAATTGTGGTTATTACTTGAATACAAATGGCAACAGATATTGATTAGGATTAAGCTACAAAACTGTTAATAGACACCATGGTTTCCTGCCCAGTAGAATCTGAATAACTTTGTTTCACTAACCTCAATGAAGTCAAAATGGATATATTTACTAAAGGTCCATTTTCGTTGATTTAAAATCAATAAAAATCTATATAAATTGATGCTCCCATAGCTATAACACACATTTAATAACATTCAAAAATTGTCTGTTAGTAAATGTGTGTTTTAGCTCCTGAACAACATCAATTTAGATTGATTTCCATCAATTTGAAAATAAACTCTTAGTAAATATACCCCAAAAAGTGAACAGCACAGATAGTAAAGTACACAAAAAACACGTAACTAAATAATAGAATCAAATCATATAAACCTGTTCTTTTAATGACACAAAGATAGTTTAAATGATTTAATATCGCAAGTACCTGTTTACTAAAAAAAATATGCACTTTGAACAATACTGTAGCTGGGTTCTAATAGCTGAAATCCTCAATCCAAAGTTCTTTTAAGTAAGGGATTCCAGCAGACCATATTGGAAAATAGACAGTCATTTGCTGGTGCACCTAGAGAATGGTCCCTGGGATAGAGCACAGAACACCAATGGTCTGCCAGATTGTGTTTGTTCAATGGTTCTTCAGTGTAGCTGGAGTAAGAAAAGTGTGTACACTGCTTATAACCAATTCAGACACAAATTCTGGGTCCGAGCCGCGATAATAAATACGGTTTCAACCTGTGTTACAGCTAGGAAAACTTCACCTATGTCCGCCTTACATAATCAAGTTGAGTAATTAAAAATGGATGGTTATTGCAGTGCATTAATCATGGCCAACAAGGTACTACTTTGTACGCCAGGGTTTCTGTATTATTGTGGATTATTCCTTCTGTTTCTAACGTTAATATTTACAATATTTTCACAGGAGAGCCTTTATGTTCTCAGAAGAAAAAAGGAAGTGCTGGCAAACAGTAAAAATTAATTATCCTATATATTTTAATTGAATAGATCACTTTAAGATATCAGCTGATGACACTAAATACCTTTTTGCTATTTGCTAGTGCTTCCTCTTTTCTTCTGGTAATTATCTATGTTTGAGTGGGGGTAGTGGGGGCAACAGGCAAACAAGAGGTTGCACTGGAATTTTAATTGGTGCCAGGTATTTTTTTTAAATCCCTTATGGTCTCACATAGTGAAATTCAGCACAGTGACAGACAAAAGAATGTGCAACAGAAACGAAGGCATGGACAAGCTTTTCGGTCTGTTGTGGAAGGTTTTGGCAATTAGCAGTGGATGGCACACTTTCTCATGTCGCAGGCAACAATTCACTGTTTACTTGAACGCCTCACCCCAGCTCTGTTGAACCAAACCACAAACTAATGTAAAACCATTGAACCAAGTAGGAGACTAGATGTTGTGTTGTGGTGGTTAGCAACCCAGAATACTGCACACTGCAATAATTAAGTTTGCCCCGCGGGTGCATGTGCAGGTCCCAGCCTGCATATGCGCCCAGATTTAATGTGGGTGCCTCACAGTATTTGCGAATGCCTCTGCCTAATTGACAAAAAGAGACGTTTGCTGGACGGCAACACTGCATTTTCAAGGTGGAGACTGAGCATTGTGGGTGTGGCTGCGGCAGGGAAATGGAGGCATGATGTGAAAAATGGCGGTGGGCCTCCTGCCATCGCAGCCAAGCTGCGCCGGCAGGAGGCTTACACAATTTCAGCGATCACGCTGAAATTGCGGCTTAGTCGTAATTTTGGCTTGATCGCATAGCTGGGTGGGAGTTTGCATGCTGGGTGGCCTTTCCCTGTGATGGGCGGCCCCCTACATGTGAGCAAAAGGATTGTAAATTCTGCTGTTTAGCAAAATTTACAATCCTTACTGAATAAGGTCCACTATCTTGCTTTTTTGAGTTGGGATAGCCACTGTTTACACTCTTGTGCACAAAGTTACTGAAGCATTATTATTATTATTATTATTAATATTATTATCCTTTATTTATATTGCGCCACAATGGATCCGCAGCACCCAATTACAGAGTACATAAATGAAAAATCAGTACGGGACAATATAGGACAAGTATAGGGTAAATAACACTGACATAAGTATCAGAGTGGCAGAGAACCGCGGGATTAGGTGCCGAAGAGGATGTTTAAGTAAGAGAAGGATAAGCACATGAGGGTTGAGGGCACTGCTCGTGAGAGCTTACATTCTAAAAGATTGGTGAAAACCCTGTACCACTGCTTCATCTCCATTTCATATGGTCAGTGCCTAGATGACACCATATTAAGCCCCCTCAAGCGGGTGGTTGAAATACTTTCTTTCCCTATGCTACTGGCCACATCCCATAGATTTTGTCACAACCACATATGCCTGTCGCTTATTTCAAAAGAAAAAAAAGAAATACATATTATAATAATAATAATAATAATAATAAAAAAAAAAATGGTTGTACAGAATACAAGTATAATAACCAAATAGCAGCAGTGAAGCATTTGGCTTGTGGTAAAAGCCCCAAAATGGATTCACCTTAACTAATCAGGTGTATACAACATAGAAAAAGCAAAGTTTTCTCCCTGTGCTGTTAATCTATATGAAGCAATAAATACACTTGACTCGCACACTTATATAAAATAATAAATTGTAATCAATAATGCCTAGTCATATAAATTTATAGAAGCAATAAAATAGCATAAAACAATATAATACACAATTAATTACTAAGAGAGGTGGATCATATATAAAACGGAGTACTGGATATATAACTGTCCATAATCAGACTTTGCTGTCAGCTGCAACTGAAATGTGAATAGATCAGTCTCGATTTGGGTCCCAAATAGGTGGCATCTGGAGCCACCCATTTGGGACCCAAAATGTAATATATACCTTTTGCTGCAAACGCTACACGGTCGCGAGGACGTGCATCTTAAAATTGCAGGAGCAAGTGCTATTGAGACTGAGGACGTCATGTAAGGCAGTAACAAAATAGAAACTCATTCAGCTAAAGGCACCTGCGGTGTGCCGAGTCCCGTTGCTGGACACAGCCCTCCAAAGTCTCAGGACACCTCTCTCCCTCCTCTACATACAACACCTCTTTGGGAATACACGTAATACTCCCGCTAGCGGAGAATTCTTTATTTCTATTTACAAAGTGCTGCTTGTTTCATATAACCAATACACAGGTTAAATTCTTATTGACTGTGCCGGTGATAACTGATATATCGAGACTGATCTATTCACATTTCAGTTGCAGCTGACAGCAAAGTCTGATTATGGACAGTTATATATCCAGTACTCAGTTTTATATATGATCCACGTCTCTTAGTAATTGTGTATTATATTGTTTATGCTATTTTATTGATTCTATAAATTTATATGACTAGTCATTGTTGATTAAAATTAATTATTTTATATAAGTATGCGAGTCACGCATATTTATGCCCTATTGCTTCATATAGATTACCAGTGCAAGAAAACTTTGCCTTTCCCATAGATTTTGTATCAAATTATGTTTTTTTTTAATGAACAGTTTGCATACAACTAAAAACTTAATTCATTTTCTTTGCTTAGTGATTGGTGAGTGTAGTTTTTGGTTAAGGGGTATAGAGTAATGGGGTGGTACGGGAGGATTGGCAGAGAATCTTCATACTGCAGGTATAATATTATATATAGTATGGTTCTGTATATATTGTACAGATGGAGCTGCACTCATCCAGTGCGGTTCCATCACAGGCGTGCACTCCCGGCGTGATTAGGTGATCCGTCCACCTAGCCCCGCCGTGAGTGCACAGAGATGCTCTCCCATTCTAGTGAATGGGGCGCGTCTCCGTCTCGGGCGCGCACGCGCCCGGACAGAGACGCGCTCGATGTTAGACGCACCTGCCCAGGCACAGACGGAGCCACGACTAGTGTGGCTCCATTTGTATTTCATATTGTATATATTGTGTATATAGATGTGTCCTCATACACCATTTCCTTTTTGCTTCATTTGGCACAAATTGCTTAGCATGTGTAAGACACCCCACAACAAATAGCAATTGGATGGATTCCTAATTTTTTAGTTTTATGTTTGCCACAAAAGAATTTGTTTAAAGTAGCAGATTATAGTAGCATATTTGAAGAAAAATCACAAGGCGTGGCTATGTCGCAGATTTGGCCATATAGCTTAAATGGGGAAAGGTGTATGTGAACACATTGTACAGTGAAAAATGTGAAATTGTATGACATAAATACAATGCGGTTATGTATATTTCTGAATGAACCAAAGGTAAGAACAAAACACAGTGCGCACATCAGCTAGTGATTGGGTAATCTAGCAATAGATTCTTCCCACCTCCACCACACACAATGCACATACAACAAAACAAGATACCACTCCACCAGCGCTTTAGAATTTGCTTATTGATATGGTGGCTCCACGTTTCGTAGGTTATCCATCCCTTTTCTCAACTGAATTGGCTCAGGTGTTTTGCACCCCAATATTACATCAATTACGAACCAAAAGATAAGAGAGAAGCAAAAATAGTTTAATACTGTTTAAAAGTTACACTTTTAATAAAATACATAAATTTCCACAATACGGCATCCACAAAGGGAAGGCATCCAATAACCAGCAGTAGAAATGAGCAATTACCGTCTGGAGGTGAGAACTGATATGCAACCAGTTCTTAAAGGCAATAACTGGTTGCATATCAGTTGTATTTTATTAAATGTGAAGTAAACAACGTGTTTAATATTGTAGAAATTTAATTGACCAAATCTGCCCTTTTTTTGGTGAAATAGCCCTACATTAAGTAGAAATGTGAAGACAGAAAAAGATATGCTCAGCATCTTCAAAGCACATAAAGAAAAGCACAGTTCAAAGTTGTACACAGTTCTCTAAAAGGAAAAAAAAATCATTACAATCAGCGATAGATATGACACACAGCACTATAAAACAAAAATTACAATGAGTGACATCACTATGTCACTGCAGGTGTCAGTCACCTGTCTCCATGGCTTTCTTGGCATACTGGTATCGCCGATGGTTACCATGCCCATGAGCTAGAGTTCGAGTCCCACAAAGGTCACACTTATATTTTTTTCTATTTTCCCCAAAACAAGCTGTCATGCTTCGCATACAGACTAAGACATGCACACAGATTTATATTACGAGTGTGGCTTTTCAAATTACAAAATACTTCTCTTTATGAGACTGAATTTACTGTACTTCTTCCTGGGCCTCCCCATTGTTTTAATAGGCAGCCTTCTCCACCCCCAATCCCACCCCTGTAAGACTTGTGATTTCAAGAATAGGATGTATGGAGAGTAAGGGGTGCGAGAGGGAGTGAGAGTTCCATGTAGGGAGAGAGAAAGAGGGGAGCAAGAGAGTGAATGAGTTTCAGGGAGAGAGGGAGATAGTTCAGAGAGAGAAAACAGGATTTTAATACCTACAGATAAATCCTTTTCTCCTAGTCCGTAGAGGATGCTGGGGTCCACTTCAGTACCATGGGGTATAGACGGTTCCGCAGGACCCATGGACACTTTAAGACTTTTCTAGAGTGTCAACTGGCTCCTCCCTCCATGCCACTCCTCCAGACCTCAGTATAGGAACTGTGCCCAGGGAGACGGACATTTCGAGGAAAGGATTTACTTTTAAGTTAACGGTGAGATTCATACCAGCTCACACTTCAACCATGCTGCACACATGGCATTCAACAAAACACATGCCAACGGGCATAAACAGTACAGCAACCGTGCTGAAAACATTTTTAACAAAATAACAACTGCAGGTAAAGTACGCACTGGGTTGGGTGCCCAGCATCCTCTACGGACTAGGAGAAAAGGATTTACTGGTAGGTATTAAAATCCTGTGTTCTCATACATCCTAGAGGATGCTGGGGTCCACTTCAGTACCATGGGGTCATACCAAAGCTCCAGTACGGGCGGGAGAGTGCGGATGACCCTGCAGCACCGATTGACCAAACTTGAGGTCCTCATCGGCCAAGGTCTCAAACCTGTAAAACTTAGCAAACGTGTTTGCCCCTGACCAAGTAGCTGCTCGGCAAAGTTGTAAAGCCGAGACCCCCCCGGGTAGCCGCCCAGGATGAGCCCACCTTTCTAGTAGAATGGGCATTCACCGAATTCGGTATTGGCAATCCTGCCGTGGAATGAGGGTCCTGAATCGTACCTCTGATCCAGCGCGCAATGGTCTGCTTAGAAGCAGGACTCCCAATCTTGTTGGGAGCATACAGGACAAACAGAGCCTGTTTTCCGTATCCGAGCTGTTCTTGCGACATAAATTCTCAAAGCCCTGACCACATCCAGAGACTTTGATGCAGCAAAGGTGTCAGTAGCCACTGGCACCACAATAGGTTGGTTTATATGGAAAGAAGAAAGCACCTTCGGAAGAAATTGCTGACGAGTTCTCAACTCAGCCCTATCTTCATGGAAGATCAAGTAAGGACTCTTGTGGGACAAGGCCCCTAACTCAGACACCCTCCTTGCGGATGCCAAGGCCAACAACATGTCCACTTTCCAAGTGAGAAACTTCAACTCTATCTCCTGTAGAGGTTCAAACCAATCCGATTGAAGGAACTGCAACACCACGTTAAGATCCCATGGTGCCACCGGAGGCACAAATGGAGGTTGGATGTGCAGAACCCCTTTCACGAACGTCTGAACTTCTCGAAGGGAGGCCAATTGTTTCTGAAAGAAAACGGACAAGGCCGAAATCTGGACCTTGATTGAACCCAATCGTAGGCCTGCATCTACACCTGCCTGCAGATAATGGAGAAAACGTCTTAACTGAAACTCTTCAGTAGGAGCCTTCTTGGATTCACACAAAGACACATATTTTCTCCAAATACGGTGGTAAGGTTTAGACGTTACTCCTCTCCTGGCCTGAATCAGAGTGGGAATGACTTTGGAATACCCTTTCGGGGCTAGGATCCGGCGTTCAACAGCCTTGCCGTCAAACGTAGCCGCGGTAAGTCTTGATACACGCACGGCCCCTGCTGCAGCAGATCCTCGCGAAGAGGAAGAGGCCAAGGATCTTCTATTAGCAACTCCTGAAGATCTGGATACCAAGCTCTCCTTGGCCAGTCTGGGACAATGAGGATCGCTCGAACCCTTGTTCTTCTTATGATCTTGAGAATCTTTGGTATTAGCGAAAGTGGAGGGAACACATACACCGACTGGAACACCCACTGGGTTACCAGTGCATCCACTGCTATTGCTTGTGGGTCTCTCGACCTGGAACAATATTTCTGAAGCTTCTTGTTGAGACAAGATGCCATCATGTCTACTTGAGGAACGCCCCAACGATTTGCTACCTCTGCAAAGACATCTTTGTGGAGGCCCCATTGCCCTGGGTGGAGATCGTGTCTGCTGAGGAAGTCCGCTTCCCAGTTGTCCACTCCCGGAATGAAGATTGCTGACAGAGCTTGTGCGTGTCTTTCTGCCCATAGGAGTATTCTTGTTACCTCTGCCATTGCTGCTCTGCTTTTTCGTTCCGCCCTGATGGTTTATGTAAGCCACTGCTGTTACATTGTCTGACTGGATCTGTATGGGACAATCTTGAAGAAGATGCGCCGCTTGTAGAAGACCATTGTAAATGGCTCTTAACTCCAGAATGTTTATGTGAAGAAGTGTTTCTTGACTTGACCATCTTCCTTGGAAGCTTTCCCCTTGCGTGACTGCTCCCCAACCTCGGAGACTTGCATCCGTGGTCACTAGGATCCAGGCTTGAATCCCGAACCTGCGTCCCTCTAGGAGGTGAGAACTGTGTATCCACCACAGGAGCAAAATTCTGGCTTTCGTCGACAGGATTATTCTCTGGTGCATGTGTAGATGCGATCCGCACCATTTGTCCAGTAGATCCCACTGGAACACCCTCGCATGGAATCGGCCATACCGTAGAGCCTCGTAAGACGCTACCATCTTCCCCAGCAGGCGGATGCACTGATGAATCGACACCCGTGCTGGTTTAAAAATTTGTTTGACCATTGTCTGGATTTCCAGAAACTTTTCCACTAGTAGAAAAACTTTCTGTACCTCGGTGTCCAGTATCATTCCCAGAAATGACAATCTCATCGTCGGTTCCAACTGTGATTTTGGAAAGTTTATGATCCAACCATGTTTCTAAAGTACTGTCAGGGATAGTGCAATGCTCTGCACTAACATTTCCCTGGATCTGGCTTTTATTAGGAGATCGTCCAGATAAGTAATTATGTTGACTCCTTTTTTGTGAAGGAGAACCATCATCTCTGTCATCACCTTGGTGAACACTCTCGGTGCTGTGGAGAGGCCGAATGGCAATGTCTGGAACTGATAGTGACAGTCCTGAAACGCAAACCTCAGGTATGCTTGATGTGGAAGGTAAATAGGAACATAAAGCTAAGCATCCTTGATGTCCACCGACACCATGAATTCCTTCTCCTCCAAACTGGAGATCACTGCTCTTAGAGACTCCATCTTGAATTTGAATCTTTTTAGATAAAGATTCAACGATTTTAGGTTTAAAATCGGTCTGACCGAGCCGTCCGACTTCGGTACTACAAACAGGCATGAATAAAATCCCTTTCCCCGTTGTAGCAATGGGACTAAGGTGATTACCTCGTCCTGATGTAATTTTTGTATTGCTTCCGTTATTTTCTGTCTGTCTGAAGCTGGTAAGGCTGATTTGAAAAATCTGCATGGGGAGATCCTGAAACTCCAACTTGTAACCTTGAGATACTATTTGCAATATCCAGGGATCCAGCTCTGATTGTATCCAGATCTGGCTAAAGAGTTTCAGACGCACCCCCACTTGAGCGGACTCCTGCAGGGGAGCCCCAGCGTCATGCTGTGGTTTTTGCAGAAGCAACGGCTGACTTCTGCTCCTGAAATCCTGATGCTGCTGAAGGTTTCTTACCTCTTCCCTGCCCTCTCCCTGCGAAGAAGGGGGTACCTTTGGCCTTTTTGTACTTGTTGGGCCGAAAGGACTGCATCGGAGGAGCAGAGTATGTCTTCTTTACAGGTGCTGCTGCATGAGGAAGAAAAGCTGACTTACCTGACGTAACTGTTGAAATCCAGGTATCCAGCTTGTCCCCAAAAAGCGCCTCCCCCATATAGGAGAGAGCTTCAATATTCTTTTTAGATTCTGCATCTGCATTCCACTGGCGAATCCAGTGCTCTGTGAGCCGAAACCGCCATAGATGAGGATTTTGAACAAAATAAACCAATATACTTCATGGCTTCCACCATGTAACCTGCAGAATCCCTTATGTGACCGAGAGTTAAGACCACATTATCCCTATCAACTGTGTGTAGATTATCTAGCAAGTTTTCTGGCCATTTTACTATAGCAATTCCCACCCAGGCACATGCAATGGTGGGCCTGAGTGCTGCTCCATTAGCCATATAAAGGGATTTTAAAGTTGTCTCCATTTTACGGTCAGCCGGCTCCTTTAAGGAAGCCGACACAGGGACAGGTAGAATAATTTTCTTAGACAACCTAGACACGGAGGTGTCTACCATGGGGGGTGATTCCCATCTCTTCCTATCCTCTTCAGGGAAAGGATACGCCAAACGTATTCTTCTGGGAATATGACATTTCTTTTCTGGGTTAGCCCAGGATTTTTCAAAGAATGTATTCAATTCCTTTGAAGAAGGAAAAGATACCACAGATTTCTTATTTAAATTAAAATAAGCCTTTTCCTCTGGTTCAGGTGTTGCCTCTGTAATCTGTAACACCTCTTTAATAGCCGTTATCATATATTTAAATGTTTTTGCTAATTTGGTGTCTACCCCTCTCAAATCCCCAGTGTCGACACCAGTGTCTGTGTCACCTGGCATGATTTGCGCAAGTAACCTCTTCTGGGAACTAGAGGGGGGACGTGTGGATGATGTGGAGGGGTCGGTATACAGCACATCTTCAACTGTTTTTCTCCAATATTTAGTCTCTTGTTCAGACTCTTTCTAGAAAGCTGGGAAATCATCTGTTGTAGATTTTTCACCCACACTGGGTCCTTCCCTGTGGGAAGGGCCAAATTACACTCCTGCGTATCTAAAATGGCTTCCTCAGGGGAAGAGCTCTCTGTAATGTCTGACATGTTTACATTCAACATGACACTATCGTGCACTTTCACACCAGTCACACAGGGAGCTATCGGTGACAAACCCACTAAGATCTGTCAGAGAACACGCAGAGGGATTTGCCAGCTCACACACCGTGCCCTATGAAGTGAATGGTGTATAAAATATAGACAAAACCTTCAGCGCTGTAATATTCAATATTAGGCTCGCTCACCTAATTTACTATAAACTCCCCTCCCTATCTATAACACCCTGGTACTTGTTCAGCGGCGTTATGAGGAGGAAAACAGCGTCTGTCAGTCTTTTCTCTGTGTATCTGCAGGAGAAAATGGCGCTGAGTGCTCGCAAGCCTGAGAAGAAGCTCCACCCCCCCTGTAATGGCACGATTCTGCCTCAGAAGCAATTATTTTTATACTGGCTGGGGTTGTGTAAAACCAGAGGCTGTACTTGTGTCTTATGTTTTGCCAGTGAGAGTAGGATTTATCATGCAGCTCAGGGCGCCCCCACTCGCGCCCTGCACCCTGTGCGTGAAGGGCTTATAGTGTTATGGAGATGCATGTCAGCGCAGCCATCCCGCTGCTGCGCTGTACCTTTTGCCATCAACGATGACCAGAGGGCTCCTCTCTGCAGGTCTCCGGTGATATACTCACCACTCTTCTGACTTCTGGCTCTGTTAGGGGGTGGCGGCAGTGCTGTTGGAGTGAGCGGTAGCCAGGCGCGGGCTATGTTCAGTACCTTTCAGGAGCTAATGGTGTCCTGTCAGCAAGAGCAGAGCCATGGAACTACACAGGAAGTTGGTTTCTACTCCCCCCCCCCCCTCCCCCCCCTAAGTCCCACGAAGCAGGGAAGCTGTTGCCAGCAGCTTCCCTGAAAATAAAAAACCTAACAATGTATTTTCCAGCAGAACTCTGTAGAGCTCCACTAACGTGCCTCCAGTCTCACCGGGCACTATTTCTAAACTGAAGTCTGGAGGAGGGGCATAGAGGGAGGAGCCAGTTCATACTGTGGAAAAAGTCTTAAAGTGCCGAAGGCTCCTGCGGACCCATCTATACCTATGGTACTAATTGGACCCCAGCATCCTCTAGGACGTTAGAGAAATCCTCCAATGTGTTAAAATTGAGAGACTTTTAAGGACAATTGTATGTGCAATTGCAAATTTCTATTGTCAGGACTCTGTTTTTTTGTGAATTCACATTTGACTCTAGTGTTGGTTCTGTAGGGGGCGCTCTGTGAAGAAAACAGGTGGGCGTAGGTAATTCTTGCACATGAGGTACTGTATACAAGGCACAGGGAGGAATATAACTCAGGATAACTTTATTATACTGCACTGTGGTATTCTGAGACCGGAACTGGTGAGAGCTGGAACTAGAGTCAGCTTAAGATTTGACTTGCATTTGAACCAGACTGGAATCGGTGAAAACTGGAACTGGAGTCATCATAGAAACTGACTTGTACTGGATCGGAATCAGCTTAGGAACTGACTTGTACTGGACCAGACGGGAACCAAAGTTAGCCTAGGAACTGGCTTGTATTTGTTCCGGACTGGAAATGAAGTCAGCTTAGGAAATGACTTGTAATTGGACCTAACTGGAACCGGTGAGAACTGGAACAGGAGTCTGTAGCACACACAATTAGCACACTGAATAGAGTTGGTAATCAGCTGGACTCACAGTGCTGGTTATACTGCAGAAAACTGGAATAGGTAGATAATCGCTGGAGAGAAAGCAGAGCTTCTGGATCAGATACTGAACACAGGAATCTGGAGCCTAGATGCAGCTGAGACAGCGACATTGTTCTGGGCAATTTGCTAGAGCTCTCAGCAGACACCTTACTGGTGACTGGACTAGTGCTTGCAATTAGTGGAGTGGCAATCGAGTGACTGGCGGTGCTCAGTACCCGTGGCTGGCAGGAAAGACAGCAGGGTGCCCAGACAGCGTCCTGGGGTGCCAGAACAAGCACCAAGGCAAGCAAACTGATGAGCAAAGCACGTGGGATACCTGGAGCCTGATTAGGCTGCGGACAGTAAGACACGGAATGCAGAACTGTGGTTCCTGAGATCTATTCTGTGTAGAGTTTAGACAATGTTTGTTGTCATGAAACCTGCAGTAAAAAGTTAAGGTGCATACACAGTGGACGTTTTTGCCCAGTGTGTATGCAGAGCGATGATGTTAACATCGGTGGGCGGAAAATCGCACAGTGCATACACACTGAGCGATTTTCACCCGGCCCAGCGATGTCTATGGGGGTGAACCACTTTCCACAGAAGGAGACTGTGGAAAGTGGTTCACGTGGCCGGTAAAACAGGTCGACGGACGGCAGCTCACCACCTGGCCATACAGACTAGGCAAGTTTGAGCTCAAAATTTCAAAAGTGAGCTACTTTGAGCTCAAAATCGCCTAGTGTATATGCACCTTTAAAATATATGATCATATGGCACAGTACACGTGATAGGAGTTTAAATCCTCCTGCTCTGATGAAAGTATTAGGAGTGCAGCACTTATTGGGGATAAAGGTGGGACATGTGGCAGGTGACCGAGGAATCTATATATGTTTTGAAGCCTGCTCTATTACTATATTTAATACAGTGGCATCCAATACTTACTACTGTGAAATAAGGATTGCGGTGTCGAACAGTGAAATAGATCTCCATCACTTTCACACAGGGAAAGAGCAGACATGCTTTTTAAGACCAAGAGGGATTGTAAGCTTGCGAGCAGGGCCTTCCTACCTCTATATCTGTTGGATTTTACACAGTTTTGTTCTATTACTGTTTGTTCTAATTGTAAAGCGCAACGGAATATGCTGCGCTATATGAGAAACTGTTAATAAATAAATACTTTTTCCAAGTCTTTGTCTACCTCTCCTGTGCAAAGCTATAAATCACGTTTGTTATATTCCTCCCATTATAGCCACCTGCTTCTTCCTTTCTCTGCAGTCAGTTAGAACTTAGCAGCAGCTAATGTAAGTCATACAGGCTCCTCCGATACTGAGAAGAGTTTGAGGGCAGGGTGGGAAAGCACGTGCATAGTCTCATTCCCTTCCTCTGCTGTGTAGGGATAATAGGATTTTAAATACCTACCAGTACATACTTTTCTCGTAGTCCATAAGGGATATTGGGGACAGATTAGTACGATGGGGTATAGACGGGTCCAAAGAAGCCAGTGCACTTTAAATTTCTTCAACTGGGTGTGCTGGCTCCTCCCCTCTATGCCCCCTCTCACGGGGTAGTTATAGGTAAAAACGTGCCCGAAGGAGAAAGGACATACTTGAGAGACGGAACATAACAACAAGAAGTGTGGTGAGATTTACATACCAGCACACCATAACATAAGCGGGCCAGCAACAGCCGGCAATAGAAAACAGCAACAGCTGAACAGGTAACACATAACAGAGAACCTGCAGAAAATATCACTGCACAGACGCGGGCGCCCAATATCCCTTATTGACTACGAGAAAAGGATTTACTTGTAGGTATTTAAAATCCTATTTCCTCTAGCATCCATAAGGGATATTGGGGACAGATTAATACAATGGGGACGTCCCAAAGCTTCCAGAACGTGTAGAGACTGCTGCAGCACCGCCTGCCCATACTGGGTATCCTCTTTGGCCGCTCGGCATAGTTGCAAAGCCGAGACTCCATGGGAAGCCGCCCAGGAAGAGCCCACTGACCTTTTAGAGTGGGCTTTCAGAGACTGAGGAACAGGTAAGGCTGCCGTCACATAGGCCTATTGGATAGTAAGCCTAATCCAGTGAGCAATGGTCTGCTTTGAAGCATCTTTCTGCGCATCATAAAGCACAAAATAAGATTTTAAACCTACCGGTAAATCTTTTTCTCGTAGTCCGTAGAGGATGCTGGGACTCCGTAAGGACCGTGGGGATAGACGGGCTCCGCAGGAGACATGGGCACTTTAAGAAAGACTTTGACTCTGGGTGTGCACTGGCTCCTCCCTCTATGTCCCTCCTCCAGACCTCAGTTAGAGAAACTGTGCCCAGAGGAGACGGACAGTACAAGGAAAGGATTTTTGTAATCCCGGGCAAGATTCATACCAGCCACACCAATCACACCGTATAACTTGTGATATACTATCTAGTTAACAGTATGAAGAACAACATATCATCGGCCCAAAACCGATGAAACTATAACATAACCCCTATGTAAGCAATAACTATATACAAGTCTTGCAGAAGTAGTCCGCACTTGGGACGGACGCCCAGCATCCTCTACGGACTACGAGAAAAAGATTTACCGGTAGGTTTAAAATCTTACTTTCTCTAATGACCTAGAGGATGCTGGGACTCCGTAAGGACCATGGGGATTATACCAAAGCTCCCAAACGGGCGGGAGAGTGCGGATGACTCTGCAGCACCGATTGAGCAAACAGGAGGTCCTCCTCAGCCAGGGTATCAAACTTATAGAACTTTGCAAAGGTGTTTGACCCCGACCAAGTAGCAGCGCGGCACAGCCAGCTGTAGTGCCGAGACCCCTCGGGCAGCCGCCCAAGACGAGCCCACCTTCCTAGTGGAATGGGCCTTAACTGATTTCGGTAACGGCAGAATGCGCCTGCTGAATCGTGTTACAGATCCAGCGAGCAATAGTCTGCTTTGAAGCAGGGCCGCCAACCTTGTTGGCTGCATACAGGACAAACAGTGCTTCTGTTTTTCTGATCCTAGCCGTTCTGGCCACGTAAATTTTCAAAGCCCTGACCACATCAAGGGACTCAGAATACTCCAAGTCACGTGTAGCCACAGGCACGACAATAGGTTGGTTCATATGAAAGGATGAGACCACCTTAGGTAGGAATTGAGGACGGGTCCGCAACTCCGCTCTATCCATATGGAAAACCAGGTAGGGGCTTTTATGTGATAAAGCCGCCAATTCCGAAACTCGCCTAGCCGAAGCCAAGGCTAACAACATGACCACCTTCCAAGTGAGATATTTCAACTCAACTGTTTTAAGTGGTTCAAACCAATGTGACTTAAGGAAACTTAACACCACGTTAAGGTCCCAAGGCGCCACCGGAGGTACAAAAGGAGGCTGAATATGCAGTACTCCCTTCACAAAAGTCTGTACTTCAGGTAAATAGGCCAATTCCTTTTGAAAGAAAATGGATAAGGCCGAAATCTGAACTTTAATGGAGTCTAATTTTAGGCCCAAATTCACTCCAGTTTGAAGAAAACGGCCTAGATGGAATTCTTCCGTGGGAGCATTCCTGGCCTCACACCAAGAAACATATTTTCGCCATATTCGGTGATAATGTTTAGACGTCACGTCCTTCCTAGCCTTTATTAGCGTAGGAATGACCTCATCCAGAATACCTTTTTCCGCTAGGATCCGGCGTTCAACCGCCATGCCGTCAAACGCAGCCGCGGTAAGTCTTGGAACAGACAGGGATCTTGTTGTAACAGGTCCTGCCATAGAGGAAGAGGCCACGGATCTTCTGTGAGCATTTCTTGCAGATCCGGATACCAGGTCCTTCGTGGCCAATCTGGAACAATGAGAATTGTTCTCACTCCTCTTTTTCTTATTATCCTCAACACCTTGGGTATGAGAGGAAGAGGAGGAAACACATATACCGACTGGAACACCCACGGTGTCACTAGGGCGTCCACAGCTACCGCCTGAGGGTCTCTTGACCTGGCGCAATACCTTTGTAGCTTTTTGTTGAGACGGGATGCCATCATGTCTATTTGGGGTAGTCCCCACCGACTTGCAATCTGCGCGAAGACTTCCTGATGAAGTCCCCACTCTACCGGATGCAGATCGTGTCTGCTGAGGAAGTCTGCTTCCTGTGAGTGGACCCAGACGTGGCTGAACAGTCGAAGACGTGCCCCCACAGGAGCTGACTCCCTCAGGGGAGCCCCAGCGTCATGCGGTGGATTTTGCAGAGGCCGGGGAGGACTTCTGTTCCTGGGAACTAGCTGTGTTATACAGCTTTTTCCCTCTGCCCTTACCTCTGGCAAGAAAGGATGATCCACGTGCTCTCTTGCTTTTATTGGAACGAAAGGACTGCATTTGATAATGAGGCGCTTTCTTAGATTGTGAGGGAATATATGGCAAAAAATTTGATTTACCTGCCGTAGCCGTGGAGACGAGGTCCGAGAGTCCCTCTCCAAACAATTCCTCACCCTTGTAAGGCAACAACTCCATATGTCTCTTGGAGTCGGCATCACCAGTCCACTGTCGGGTCCATAAGACACGCCTAGCAGAAATAGACATAGCGTTTATCCTGGAACCCAGTAAACTAATGTCTCTTTGAGCATCCCTCATATACAAGACCACATCTTTTATATGCCCTAGGGTCAATAAAATGGTATCCTTATCAAGAGTCTCAATATCCGTTGATGAGGAATCTGTCCATGCTGCTACAGCACTACAAACCCAGGCCGACGCAATAGCCGGTCTGAGTAACGTACCAGAATGTGTGTAAATGGACTTCAGTGTAACCTCCTGCTTGCGGTCAGCAGGATCCTTGAGGGTAGCCGTATCTTGGGATGTAAGCGCTATCTTTTTTGATAAGCGCGTCAAGGCCTTGTCCACCCTAGGTGAGGATTCCCACCGTATCCTGTCCTGCGACGGGAAAGGATACGCTGTTAGGATCCTTTTGGGAATCTGCAGTTTTTTGTCTGGAGTTTCCCACGCTTTTTCACATACTTCGTTCAGCTCATGTGAGGAGGGAAAGGAGACCTCAGGTTTCTTTCCTTTATACATGTGTACCCTCGTGTCAGGGACAGGGGGTTCCTCAGTGATATGCAACACATCTTTTATTGCGATAATCAGATATCGAATATCTTTAGCCACCTTTGGCTGTAATTTTGTATCATCGTAATCGACACTGGAGTCTGAATCCGTGTCGGTATCTGTGTCAACTATTTGAGATAGTGGGCGCTTCTGAGACCCCGAAGGTCCCGGCGACATAGGGACAGGCATGGGTTGACTCCCTGACTGTGCCCCAGCTTCGGCTTTGTCTAGCCTTTTGTGCAATAAATTAACATTTGCACTTAAAACATTCCACATATCCATCCAGTCCGGCGTCGGCACCGCCGACGGAGACCTAACATTCATAAACTCCCCCTCCTCCTTAGGTGAGCCCTCAACCTCAGACATGTCGACACACACGTACCGACACACCACACATACACAGGGAAGCTCTTTTCTGAAGACAGGTTCCCCACCAGGCCCTTTGGAGAGACAGAGAGAGAGTATGCCAGCACACACCCCAGCGCTATATGACCCAGGAATAACACAGTAAATTAATGTTTACCCAGCAGCGCTGTTTTATGTATCTGCGCCAATTATGTGCCCCCCCCCCCTCTACTTTAAAACCCTCTGTCACCGTGTGTCAAGCAGGGGAGAGTCCGGGGAGCTTCCTCTCAACGGTGCTGTGGAGAAAAATAGCGCTGGTGAGTGCTGAGGGAGAAGCCCCGCCCCCTCGGCGGCGGGCTTCTGTCCCGCTCAATTTTTTCAATACATGGCGGGGGCTCTTTTTATACATGTACAGTGCCCAGCTGTACATGTATATAGACATCTGTGCCATAAGAGAGGTTTATATTGCTGCCCAGGGCGCCCCCCCTGCGCCCTTACAGTGACCGGAGTGTGTGAGGTGAAGGGGAGCAATGGCGCACAGCTGCAGTGCTGTGTGTTACCTCAGTGAAGATCCAAGTGTCTTCTGCAGCCTCAGATGGGTCTTTTCCTCACATACTCACCCGGCTTCTTTCTTCCGGCTCTGCGAGGAGGACGGAGGCGCGGCTCTGGGACGGACGGCGAGGGTGAGACCTGCGTACCGATCCCTCTGGAGCTAATGGTGTCCAGTAGCCTAAGAAACAGAGCCCTGAACTCAGAGAAGTGGGTCTGTTTCTCTCTCCTCAGTCCCTCGATGCAGGGAGTCTGTTGCCAGCAGGCTCCCTGAAAATAAAAAAACTAACAAAAATGCTTTCTTACAGGAAACTCAGGAGAGCTCCTGAAATGCACCCAGTCTCCACTGGGCACAGTATCAAACTGAGGTCTGGAGGAGGGGCATAGAGGGAGGAGCCAGTGCACACCCAGAGTCAAAGTCTTTCTTAAAGTGCCCATGTCTTCTGCGGAGCCCGTCTATCCCCATGGTCCTTACGGAGTCCCAGCATCCTCTAGGACGTTCGAGAAATAAGGAATCCATCTTCCTGACCCGAGCAGTGGGACTGACATAGATCTTCAAAGCATGCACAACATCCATAGACTCCGGGGGAGCCGTATTGTCAGAACAGGACGGAACCACAATAGGTTGATTCAGGTGGAATGCGGAGACAACCTTCGGCAGGAACTGCTGTCTAGTCCGGAGCTCCGCTCTATCCTCGTAAAAGACCAAGTAGGGACTTTTACACGATAAAGCCCCCAATTCTGAGACGCGTCTAGCAGAAGCCAGGGCCAATAACATTACTGTCTTCCATGTGAGGTACTTGTCTTCTACCATCATCAGAGGCTCAAACCAGGAGGACTATAGAAATTTCAACACTACATCCAAAGCCCAGGGTGCCGTAGGTGGCACAAAGGGAGGTTGTGTGTGGAGTACCCCGTGTAAGAAGGTCTGAATTTCTAGCAACTGAAAGAAAACTGAGAGAGATGAAATCTGGACCATACTGGAACCCAGAAGTAAGCCTTTATCCACACCAGTCTGCAGGAAAGGGAGGAAACGTCCCAAGTGTAACTCTGCAGGTGGATACGTGTGTTCCTCGCACCAAGAAACATATCTCCTCCAGATATGATGATAGTGTTTTGACGTCACAGGTTTTCTGGTTTGCACCACAGTGGCAACGACTTTTTTGGAAAGCCCTTTGTGAGCTAGGATATTCCATTCAACTTCCATGTCATCAAACAAAGCCGCCGTAAGTCCGGGTAGACGAACGGCCCTTGCTGAAGATCCTTTCTTAGCGGCAGAGGTGGACATGTCCAGAAGAGCTGCGTACCATGCCCTTCGGGGCCAATCCGATGCAATCAGGACTGCTTGTACTCTGTGATGTCTGATCCGCTGGAGCACCCTTGGGATCAACGCAATTCGAGGGAATAGGTAGACCAGCCGGTAAGGCCAAGGCAACGTCAGCGCATCCACTGCACTCGCCTGAGAGTCTCTGGTTCATGAGCAGTAGCAGTGAAGTTTCTTGTTGAGGCTAGATGCCATCATGTCGATCTGTGGGTATCCCCACCTGTCGACAATCTGTTGAAACACCTGAGGATGTAATCCCTATTTCCCCGGGTTGAGGTCATGGCGACTCAGGAAGCCCGCTTCCCAGTTGTCCACTCCTAGAATGAAAATTGCGGACAGCGCTCTTGCATTTCTTTCTGCCCAGAGAAGTATTTTTGCCAGTTCTCGCATGCAGGCCCTGCTTTTTGTCCCTCCCTGTCGAATGATGTATGCCACTGCCATGGCGTTGTCTGACTGAAGGGGGGCCTGAATCAGAGCATTGTAGATAGCCCAAAGTTCCAGAATGTTGATTGGAAGTAGCGCCTCTTGTGCAGACCACCTGCCCTGGAACTGCGCCCCCTGGGTGACAGCTCCTCATCCTCTCATGCTCGCATCCGTCGTGAGGAGGATCCAATCCTGAATCCCGAAACGTTGACCTTCCAGCAGGTTGGAAGACTGTAACCACCACAGGAGTGAAATCCTGGCCTGGGGTGACAGCTGAATCATCTGGTGCATCTGAAGATGTGAACTGGACCACTTGTTCAGGCTGTCCAATTGGAAGGGTCTAGCATGGAACCTTCCGAACTGTATCGCCTCGTACGAGGCTACCATTTTCCCCAACAAATTTATGCAAAGATGAATGGAAACTCGAGCAGGTCGGAGAACCATGCGAACCATCTCTTGAAGTGTTCTCACCTTGTCCTCTAGGAGGAACACTCTCTGAGCTACAGTATCCAGTATCATAGCCAGAAACAGGAGCATTTGAGACGGTTCCAGTTGAGACTTCTGTAGGTTGAGGATCCACCCGTGGTGAGACAGAAGTTGGATAGTGCGATCTATATGGAGCAGTAGAAGCTCCCTGGAACTTGCTTTCATCAGGAGATCGTCCAGGTAAGGGACAATGTTGACCACCTGGACTCTGAGCTGGAACATCATTTCCGCCATCACCTTCGTGAACACCCCCGGAGCTGTAAACAGGCAAAAGGGCAACACCTGAAACTGGCAGTGATCGTTCAGTAGGGCGAACCGCAGAGAAGCCTGAAGAGGAGGCCAAATTGGGATATGTAGGTAGGTGTCCTTGATATCTAGGGACATGAGGAATTCTTGTTGTTCCAGGCCCGCTATCACTGCTCTCAAAGATTCCATCTTGAATTTGAAAACCTTCAGGAAAGGATTCAAGGACTTCAGATTCAAAATGGGTCTCACAGACCCGTCTGGTTTTGGCACTATGAACAGACTGGAGTAGTAACCTTGTCCTTGCTGTAGCAGGGGTACTGGAACAATGACCTGGGACTGGACCAACTTGTTGATGGCTAGTAGGAGCGTAACAGGCATATCTTCCAAAACTGGCAAGCCTGATTTGAAAAATCGTTGGGGAGGAGCACCGTCAAACTCCAGCTTGTAACCATGAGAGATAAGGTCCCTTACCTAGGCATCTTGGCAGGAACCATCCAAGACGTGGCTGTAGTAACATAACCAAGCTGTCTCCACGAGATCTCCTCGGCGTGGGTGGGCACCGTCATGCCAAAGTCTTTGTGGAAGCTGAACTGGTGCTCTGTTGGAGGATCCACAGGCCCTAGAACGAAATCTGGAGGACCGAAAGGACTGAGTAGACGGTCCTGGGTAGGTACGCCTAGCAGGCGGAGCCCCAGAAGGGAGAAATGTGTATTTCCCAGCAGTAGTTTTGGAGATCCAGGTGTCCAAAACCATATGGCTCTGCATGCACACACAGCCATAGCAGTGGTTCTAGCATTTATATTGCCAATCTCTTTAAGGGAGTCACAGAGGACTCTTGCCGTGTTCTGAATGTGTTTTAGGAAAGTTACAGTAGTAACCAAGGTCATATCACCCGAAAGACCCTCCTGAATCTGAGTAGCCGATGTATGAATGGCATGGGCTACTCAGCCATCATCCAGCAACCAGCAATGACCAGTCTTTGAGCTACAACTGCAGCAGTGTAGATAGATTTCAGAGTGGTCTCAATTTTCCTATCCCATGGGTCCTTTACCGTAAAAGAGCCCGGAGCAGGGAGCACCGCCTTTTTAGAAAGGCAAGAGACTGAGACGTCTACCGCTGGAGATTCTTCCCAGAATTTCCTGCCTTCAGGGGCAAATTGGAAGGTATTTAAAAAACCTTTTGGATACCTGATATTTTTTATCTGGATTTTTCCAGGCTAATTTAAATAAATCATCCAATTCCTTGGAATCAGGAAAAGTGACTGCCAGTTTGTCTTGAGGAAAAATTACTGCTGATCAGTAGCGTCCTCCAGGGGGAGCTTTAACACATCCCGTATGGCCAATATGAGGGGTTCAATACCCTGTGTAGTGGTGGAATCCCCACTAATGGGATCCCCATCATCCCCATCCACCTGTACATCATCAGAATCTGATAAAATTGCGTTTTTGTGCAGCTGTAGTAAACAGCGGGGGAAAGGAAGCATCAGCCTTGGCAGTTAGGCTAGCTACTGCTTGTTGCAGTTCTTGTCTTTTGTTGGCATTGGCAGTGAGCTGAGATGACATATCCAACATCATAGTTTTTATAGACCCCAGCCAGGAAGGCTCTGGACTCTCCCCTATGTTGTAATCAGCATTTTGTGATGACGGACTACACTACTCACAGGATATGGAGCCCGATGAAATAGGGGAGAATCTGGCATTACACACATTGCATGACTTCTGTTTCACCATAATGAAATACAGAAACAATACACATACAACACAGATTGAATACAATACAAGCCTGCCCTATTGCATGTGAGAGACACAGAAGAGAGTACACCAATGCACCAAACACTGTACAGCGCCAGTGAGACTGTCATCATTTTATGTAGTAATATATAACAGTTATACTGCTGTACAGAAAATTCCCCAGAGGAATGTAAACTGTGCAGTAATAGCGGCTCTCCCCCTCTTCACCCAGTACCAGTGATACTGTGACCGTTTGGAGGAGCTGTATGAGGCTGCTGCTTATGCAGAGGAAGGTGCCAAAATGCTGCTGAGCCCGCTCTGATGTAGCTCCGCCCCCCGCTATGGTGCCGGAGCTACTAAGAAGTTTTATACTGGCTATGTCTCCTCACATAAATGCTTGGTACAACACACCTCCTGCCAGTCTCACGTAGAGGTACCCACGGGTCTCCCCCAGGAGGGACCCGTACGCAGGGCCGGATTAACAATGGGGCGGATGGAGCTGCAGCTCCAGGCCCCCCATTAAAAATAGGCCCACAGGAGACTTACTGACAGCGTTGACAGGAAAAAAAACTTTTTCCTGTCACACACTGCCAGTGGAAGCGGCTGCCCTCTCTCCCCTACCTCGCCTCCTCCAGCTCCGGCACTCCCTGAGATCAGCCACAGAGAGCCGTGCAGGCAGTGTAGTGGCCGCCCCTCCCCTCCAGTCTCTCCTTCTCCGGGGTCCTGACTGAGCCTGTCACCAGCTCCGCCCCCAGACTACACGAGGAGCTGCAGCTGCTACAGGAAGCCTGGTACTGAAGGTGTATGTAGTGTATTTCTATATGTGGTGTTGTGTGTATATGCAGCAGTGGTGTGTGTTGTACTGAGTGTATATTCAGCAGTGGTGTGTGTGTACTGTATGTGTGTAGTGTGTACTGTGTGTATATAAGCAGCAGTAGTGTGCGTGTGTGTGTATATATGGTGATGTGTGTTGGTGTACTGTGTTTGTATATGCAGCAGTAGTGTGTGTGTGTGTGTGTGTGTGTACTGTATGTGTGTACTGTGTGTATATGTGTTGTGTGTGTACTGTATGTGGTGTGTACTTACGGTATGTGTGTGTAATGTGTACTGTGTGTGTGTGTGTGTGTGTGTGTATGTATGTTGAGGTGGTGTACGTGTGTGTGTGTGTGTGTGTGTGTGTACTGTATGTGTGTGTATATATCGTGATGTGTGTTGGTGTATTGTGTTTGTATATGCAGCAGTAGTGTGTGTGTGTGTGTACTGTATGTGTGTACTGTGTGTATATGTGTTGTGTGTGTGTACTGTATGTGGTGTGTACGTACGGTATGTGTGTGTAGTGTGTACTGTGTGTGTATGTATGTTGAGGTGGTGTACGTGTGTGTGTACTGTATGTGTGTGTATATATGGTGATGTGTGTTGGTGTATTGTGTGTGTATATGCAGCAGTAGTGTGTGCGTGTGTGTGTCTGTGTACTGTATGTGTGTAGTGTGTACTATGTGTGTGTGTGTATATGTTGTGATGTGTGTGTACTGTATGTGTGTAGTATGTACATGTGGTGGTGTGATTGTACTGTAAGTGCATGTAGTGTGTACGTATGGTATGTGTGTGTAGTGTGTACTGCGTGTGTATGTTGAGGTAGTGTATGTGTGTGTGTGTGTATTTTACGCGCTATAGGCAGTGAGGGACTCGATTTTGAAATATGAGCGGGTCCTGCAGGATGCGCTCTGACTCCCCAATCAGCAGCATTCCCTGTCTCAGCCAATCACCACCGGCAGTGTCCCCGTCTCCACATCCAATCACTGCCAGCAGCGCCTCCTATCTCCACATTTAATCGCCGCCTGAGACCAGGTCGGTCCCCCTGCAGCCGCAGTGCAGCCTCCAGCGTGTCCCGATCACTGCTGGTCAGTGATCGGGCAGCCCACATCCCCTCACCTGGCGACTGAGTGTCTCTCTCAGAAGTGGTGTCTTCTCTAACACTGTGTCCCCATCACTGTGGGCAGCATTGATCGGGACACGCAGTGCAGCACAGTCTGCACTGGAAACAGACGCTCAGCAGGTGATCCTCCCGCGGCGGAAGTGAAAGCCGGCCGTTAAGACTCTGCGCCTGGATGAGATCTCAGTGTAGGGGAGCCGATCTGTGTGGTGAACTAAAGAGTTTGTGTGTCTATGGGGAGGATAGCTTGCTGTGTGTGTGGTGGGAGTAAAGAGCAGATTGGGGACTGGGGAGAGCTGTGCCTGTGTGTGGGAATCTGTATGAGGAAAGGTGACCTACAGTAAATGTGAGGGGGGGGGGGGGGAGCGGGATCTATGTGAGGGTGGTGCGCTGTTTGTGGGTAGCTGAGTAAGGGGGGGTTGGGTCTTTGAGGACAGGACAGCTTTCTGATGGAGTATTGTGTGAGGGTGGTGCACTGTATGTGTGTTTCAGGGGAGCTGACTGTAATGAGTGACAGCAGTGTGTGTGTGTGTGTGTGTTTGTTTTAGGGGGAAGAGTGAGGAAGGGATAGCTATAATAGGGAAGACAGCTGTGTGTGGGGGGGGGAGGGTCTGTGTGTCTGTATCAGGGACAAAGTATGCTAAGATGGTGCTGGAGCCATCTAAGGGGGAGAGTAGCTAGGTGGCACGAAAATTAGGGGGATCGGTGAGTGAGCCCAATCCCTTTATGTCACCTAAGGAGGTCCACTGACCAGTCAGGAGGGAGCAGGCAGAGGGTAGATAAGGATCAGCAGGAAGGGGGGGAAGCTTTGTGATGGGGGATTGTGTGAGGGTGGTGCGCTATATGTGTGTTTCTGGGTAGCTGAGGGGGGGAGAGTGTGTGTGTGTGTGTGTGGAGGGGGTGTCTGTGTGAGGAAGGGATAGCTTTAACAGGGTAGATAGCTGTGTGGGAGGGAGGGTCGTGGGGGTACCGAACTCTAACTTGCCTCCAGGCAATGGGAATAGACTTACGACACTGCAGCTGGGGTTTGCCCCCTTCTGGCTGTGGCTGAGAAGCTGTGTGCACTGTGCAGTAGCGCGCTCCGGGTCACTGCGTGTGTGGCTGAGGAGCTGTGTGCACTGTGCAGTAGCGTGCTTCGGGTCACTGTTTGTGTGGATGGGAGTGCTGCTGCTCTATCTGATTCTGCAGGACATGGAGTGAGAGGACTCGGAGCAGGCAGCATGAATGCCAGGCTCAGGGAGAATTGGAGGAAGTCTCTACTGCTGCATTCGTACCATCTGGTGTCCATGGAATAGCTGAGGGTACTGGAGCCCTGGGGGTGCACTCACCAGGTGAGACATTATAGCAGGCAGTGGTTCCATAATTATCTGACAGTGTTCGAATTATTATTTAGGGACATTTTGCATATTAGCATATTGGGCCCATCACCCAGCATCTGCACCAACTCGCTCTGTCCCGCCTTCCCCCCTACGCCTGCTCTATCATGGCTCCATCGCCACCGCTCTGTCTCGTCCCCCTATCTCTGGTCCCTTACCCCATTCTCCCTAACCCCATTACCTCTTTTAGGGCTGTTCCATATCCATCGCAGCTGGAGCATACGCCCAAGCTTCATCTGTGCACGCATAGAGGAGACGTGACACTGTCACCCACTATCTCTCCCCGTCACCCCCTCTATCCCCATCACCCTTTCCTGTCACCCACTGCCTCTCCGTCTATATCTACTTGTCACCTCACTCCCCTGTCACCAACGTCCTCTCCCCATTATCCTCTATGTCACCCACACCCTGGCATCACCCAATGCCTCTCACTATCACAATCTCCTGTCACCCTCTGCTTCTCCTCATCACCCTCTCTTCTGGCACTCTGTCTTCACAAGGCATCACCCTTGATAAAGATGGAAGCCATATTTGTTCATAGGACTCCATTTTATAATTGACATCTTACAAGCTGTTTCCAAATTGTTATTCTCCAGCTTAGAATTGACACAGGAAAGAGTGTAGACCTGTACTTTGTTTGAACCCACATTGTGAAGTTATGACCTTTATCTAAGATATATTTTACGGTAATTTCCTAGCAGAAATATAATGTCAGCAGCTAGACATGTGAGCTTCAAAGGGTATTTGTCAGTTTGCGGTACAGCAGGTGTAAAAATATAACCAGACATATGTAGGTTTCGAGGTTAGCAAAAACCCCCTAGTTATTCCACTTAAGAGCACATATAAAAAATATAGATGTTGGCAAACATATTACGTATAAAATAGAAGTTTTATTAGCCAATAGGATTAAGCTTCGTGTCAGGAAACGACGACACGATATGTTAATTGGTATCACTTTATAATGTACTGCTAGTCGGAAATAAAGCTCTCTCTCTGCTCTATTACTTTCCACTTAATACACGTGTGGCTAGTTATTACAAAGGTTATTTTGTTGACTGGTCACTGGCTGCAGCCGTGTATGAACCTGATGTTGACTGACTGAATGCGTGCTTGAACTTGGTTAAGCAAAGGGTGCCCTTTCCTGGGGATCCCTTTATCAATATGGAGGTTCCTACCGAGATCCCACATCACCTGTTGAACAGCGGACGACTGAGCGAACGGTTCCTGGATTGAGACTCAAAACCCATGCATGGTACGTAGAGATATTTCTCTGTAGACTCTCATTCCATTAACTATCCAATCTGCTCTGCTGGGAGACAGGCATCGGGATCGTACGCACAAAGTTCACTCAGTAAACAGGTTTTTCTCATTTTCATTCTATCTCTTGCTTATATGTGCTTATATATGTGTTATAAAGGCGTAACAATGAATGAATGTGGAAGTAAATGAATTCTGAGTATTTAGAGTGTGTCTGCATATAACCAACTGATGGATTGTTACACTAAACGTTGCTGCGACCACTGTCTTGTTTTGTCTTATATTGAGAATTAGAACTTATGTTAAGTATGTGTTACTGCAGTCTATATGTGTAGAATATTGTAGAAAGACTTTAAGAATAAGTCAGAGTTATGAAACAGACATGTCCCCTTTGTAAGTGTGTAGTACTCTTAGTAAAGGCACACCACGATCAGAAATTGTATTTACATTATATTTGTAATCCAGGACAATCACCCTTATTCTCTGAACCGTGGGAAGAGGGGTTTAACATTTTTGTACCAATACATTGTCATTTTATTCTTAAAGTAAGAAATATTGGAAAGGATTGGTCAGATATACTGTCTGAATTGGAAGGTTCAGAACATTATATTGCACATAATATAAAAGTCTAAGTTGTACTCACAGTAGAATATCATTGCATCTGACTTGCATATATTGCTAGCACCTCAACAAAACACGTCCTGTCACTTTAAAAATTATAGCGTACAGAGTTTAAGAAAAAAAAAAACAGGAACGGAAGTCGTTTAAAAAAAAAATTTTTCTCGCTCTTCCGTGAGCTGTAACCACAGACTAGTGCGAGCACTGAATGCAAGTTAAATGTCCTGTCAGAATTGTGTCTGCATAGCTATTATACATAGGTTAGGAGAAGGACATCCATTTGTTTTAAAAGCAGTAGTGTACTCTGCAGAAGAAGGGGTTTGGAAAAATAGATGATGTGTTCATATTGATGGAATGTCATTTTATTCCAAAGGATAGTGACATAGGTAAAAATTGGTTACAGATCACCTCTGTTTCAGGCAATTTTTCTCACAATTATATCTCTGAGGATCCGTTAGATCCAGGCTACTGATATTTTCCGGATTTTGAATTCTTACTGGCCATAAGAATGGAAAATACAAATACTTATCCTTCGGATGAAGCACCTCGGAGTGCCATGGACATTATGAAGAATGTACATGGTGAGCAATGCTTGAAGGGTATGAGACGATTGTTTCAATGGGCAAAAGTGACTACTAATGGCACTAGACCCGGATAGGTTGAAACAAATTATAGTAACCTATGGGAGATATGTGAAGGATAATAATCTGAAACAGAGTCTTGATTTGTGGATTAAAACAGGTAAATTACTTCAGTATAAGAAAAAGTTAAAGAGTTAGAACAAACTCAAGAACAAATGGCTCTAATTAATATGGATAATTTTAAAGATGCAGACATATCTGGACAGGAAACAATGATACATAGGGGTCCCAAAAAAATCAAAGGGTATCCGTACTGGGCATGTCCAAATTGTAGACATTGTAACCCACCAAATGATACACTATGTCCAATTAGTCAAACACCTTGGTCCTATAAATGTAAGCCCTGTAAAGAACCAAATGTTAAAAAAATCTGTTAAAATCTAAAAAGTTAATCAGTAAATGGTTGCCAGTGTTAAAAAAAATAAAAGACCTACTAATTATACCTGAAGATGTGCATGCCACAGACTAATATATTAGTAGACTAAAAATTGTACAGCATGTAATGTCAAGAGACCAAAAATGTCTCCAAAAATTTTTTTTTATGTATGGTCTCAAGCTTGGCATCTGCACCTCCAGTGTATAATTTACTTAAAAATTTGGTCCCTGCAAACTATATCCGGTGTACACATAAGATGCTGTCACACCTGGTGTAGCTGCTGACGGACCTAATCCAGTGCGCCAAAAGTTGCGCTGAACCACTGCATGATATAAAAAAAAAATGTTTTTAAATAATTTAAACCTAAAAATAAAATCCAAAAAGGGTTATAAGTTTTCTGGATCCTGCTTAGTGATGGACAATTGGACTCAGGTGGCATGGAAATGCAAACATAAAACCAGCTGGTAGTAATCTATTCTTTACTTCTTTTTTGCCTTCCCATGTGGGCTGGTCTGGTCCGTCATTAAGTAAAACTGGGGTCCAAAAGTCTCAGTTTCAGGCTGCTTTTGTCTCTGAAACTGCATGCTTATCAAATTGTGTAAAGAAATGGGCCCTCATTCCGAGTTGATCGGTCGCAATGCGAATGTAGCAGAGTTACACACGCTAAGCCGCCGCCTACTGGGAGTGTATCTTAGCTTCTTAAAAGTGCGACCGAAGTAATCGCAATATTGCGATCACAAACCTCGTAGCAGTTTTGGAGTAGCTTCAGACTTACTCTGCCTGTGCGATCAGTTCAGTGCTTGTCGTTCCTGGTTGACGTCACAAACACACCCAGCGTTCGCCCAGGCACTCCCACCGTTTCTCCGGCCACTCCTGCGTTTTTTCCGGAAACGGTAGCGTTTTCAGCCACACGCCCCTGAAACGCCGTGTTTCCGCCCAGTAACACCCATTTCCTGTCAATCACATTACGATCGCCGGAGCGATGAAAAAGCCGTGAGTAAAATTACTTTCTACATAGCAAAGTTACTTGGCGCAGTCGCAGTGCGAACATTGCGCATGCGTACTAAGCGGATTTTCATTGCGATGCGATGAAAAATACCGAGCGAACAACTCGGAATGAGGGCCATTATTCATAAATTGTAATCAGTGTGTTTGCACTTTTCTGTCAATTTGTGCCACAGAATAGCAAAATATATAGTCTGTAAATTACATTGGTAAATATGTATTTAATCAGTGGCTACAAATGATTTGTAGACTTCAATGGAAGTGTGTAATATAATGTATTATGTAAGTTCTAATGGTTTATCATTAAACTCCAGCCAACCCCTGTTCGGAGTTGGGAGAGTGCTGGCTCACTCTCAGTGTTTTATTTGTGTGTGTAAAATAGTATTCTCTTAATATAAAGTTTTGGATAAGTATAATGAAATGTGTTGTGGCCAAATGAATATTGCCCCAGCCAATAGCAAAGGGCTGTCATAAGACTAAAAATATAAAATGTATTTGTATTAAAAAGATCTCCACAGTAAAATTAATATCTCTGTGTCTAAAACAGTAACAGTTCATAGGTAAATAATTAGAAACATGTTACAGATGTAAGAAAATATTTTCTTTAATGTACAGCTCGTTACTGTTCCAGTTACAGTGTGTAATGAAATGCCAAAGAATCAGGAAGTGTTTGGGTAACTAATACAAGGGGTGGGGCCAAGTGATGAGGTAAACTAGGTATAAGAAGTGGGCAGAACTGTAGTCATAGTCCATACCCCTAAGATAAAAGTCTGCCCTCATGATACAATTACATTTACATGGTATAAAATCAAGATTGTAACTGTAAACTGTAACAATGCATAAATGATACCTCTGAAAGATGTTAGGTAAACATACATTAACATTGCATTACTGCTGATGCTCGGCATATAACAGTAAAGGAGGGAGGTTTATTTTAGAAATATCTCTATGACGCACCTTACAACAGCTTAAGTCATTTCTAGAATTAATCACCTATTGTACAAAATACATTCCAAGGGCATCACAGAAAACTAAGTTTTATATGATGCCATCAAAAGAACAAGTGTAAGGTATTTTTAAATAAAACCCATATGTCAAGACTTATTGCTATTCATATATTAAAAAAAGAAATGTAAGGTACATAGAAATAATAAGAATTTACTTACCGATAATTCTATTTCTCGTAGTCCGTAGTGGATGCTGGGAACTCCGTAAGGACCATGGGGAATAGCGGCTCCGCAGGAGACTGGGCACAAAAGTAAAAGCTTTAGGACTACCTGGTGTGCACTGGCTCCTCCCCCTATGACCCTCCTCCAAGCCTCAGTTAGGATACTGTGCCCGGACGAGCGTACACAATAAGGAAGGATTTTGAATCCCGGGTAAGACTCATACCAGCCACACCAATCACACCGTACAACCTGTGATCTGAACCCAGTTAACGGCATGATAACAGAGGAGCCTCTGAATAGATGGCTCACAACAATAATAACCCGATTTTTGTAACAATAACTATGTACAAGTATTGCAGACAATCAGCACTTGGGATGGGCGCCCAGCATCCACTACGGACTACGAGAAATAGAATTATCGTTAAGTAAATTCTTATTTTCTCTGACGTCCTAGTGGATGCTGGGAACTCCGTAAGGACCATGGGGATTATACCAAAGCTCCCAAACGGGCGGGAGAGTGCGGATGACTCTGCAGCACCGAATGAGAGAACTCCAGGTCCTCCTCAGCCAGGGTATCAAATTTGTAGAATTTAGCAAACGTGTTTGCCCCTGACCAAATAGCTGCTCGGCAAAGTTGTAAAGCCGAGACCCCTCGGGCAGCCGCCCAAGATGAGCCCACTTTCCTTGTGGAATGGGCTTTTACAGATTTTGGCTGTGGCAGGCCTGCCACAGAATGTGCAAGCTGAATTGTACTACAAATCCAACGAGCAATAGTCTGCTTAGAAGCAGGAGCACCCAGCTTGTTGGGTGCATACAGGATAAACAGCGAGTCAGATTTTCTGACTCCAGCCGTCCTGGAAACATATATTTTCAGGGCCCTGACTACGTCCAGCAACTTGGAGTCCTCCAAGTCCCTAGTAGCCGCAGGTACCACAATAGGCTGGTTCAAGTGAAACGCTGAAACCACCTTAGGGAGAAATTGAGGACGAGTCCTCAATTCTGCCCTGTCCGTATGAAAAATTAGGTAAGGGCTTTTATAGGATAAAGCCGCCAATTCTGAGACACGCCTGGCTGACGCCAGGGCTAACAGCATTACCACTTTCCATGTGAGATATTTTAAGTCCACAGTGGTGAGTGGTTCAAACCAATGTGATTTTAGGAACCCCAAAACTACATTGAGATCCCAAGGTGCCACTGGAGGCACAAAAGGAGGCTGTATATGCAGTACCCCCTTGACAAACGTCTGAACTTCAGGAACTGAAGCCAGTTCTTTCTGGAAGAAAATCGACAGGGCCGAAATTTGAACCTTAATGGACCCTAATTTTAGGCCCATAGACAGTCCTGTTTGCAGGAAATGCAGGAAACGACCCAGTTGAAATTCCTCTGTAGGGGCCTTCCTGGCCTCACACCACGCAACATATTTACGCCAAATACGGTGATAATGTTGCACGGTTACATCCTTCCTGGCTTTGATCAGGGTAGGGATGACTTCATCCGGAATGCCTTTTTCCTTCAGGATCCGGCGTTCAACCGCCATGCCGTCAAACGCAGCCGCGGTAAGTCTTGGAACAGACAGGGTCCCTGCTGGAGCAGGTCCTTTCTTAGAGGTAGAGGCCACGGGTCCTCCGTGAGCATCTCTTGAAGTTCCGGGTACCAAGTCCTTCTTGGCCAATCCGGAGCCACGAGTATAGTCCTTACTCCTCTCCTTCTTATGATTCTCAGTACCTTGGGTATGAGAGGCAGAGGAGGGAACACATACACTGACTGGTACACCCACGGTGTTACCAGAGCGTCCACAGCTATTGCCTGAGGGTCCCTTGACCTGGCGCAATATCTGTCTAGTTTTTTGTTGAGGCGGGACGCCATCATGTCCACCTTTGGTTTTTCCCAACGGTTCACAATCATGTGGAAGACTTCTGGGTGAAGTCCCCACTCCCCCGGGTGGAGGTCGTGTCTGCTGAGGAAGTCTGCTTCCCAGTTGTCCACTCCCGGAATGAACACTGCTGACAGTGCTATCACATGATTTTCCGCCCAGCGAAGAATCCTTGCAACTTCTGCCATTGCCCTCCTGCTTCTTGTGCCGCCCTGTCTGTTTACGTGGGCGACCGCCGTGATGTTGTCCGACTGGATCAACACCGGCTGACCCTGAAGCAGAGGCCTTGCTTGACTTAGGGCATTGTAAATGGCCCTTAGTTCCAGGATATTTATATGAAATGACGTTTCCATGCTTGACCACAAGCCCTGGAAATTTCTTCCCTGTGTGACTGCTCCCCAGCCTCTCAGGCTGGCATCCATGGTCACCAGGACCCAGTCCTGAATGCCGAATCTGCGGCCCTCTAGAAGATGAGCACTCTGCAACCACCACAGGAGAGACACCCTTGTCCTTGGAGACAGGGTTATCCGCCTGAAGATGCGATCCGGACCATTTGTCCAGCAGATCCCACTGAAAAGTTCTTGCGTGGAATCTGCCGAATGGAATCGCTTCGTAAGAAGCCACCATTTTTCCCAGGACCCTTGTGCATTGATGCACTGACACTTGGCCTGGTTTTAGGAGGTTCCTGACTAGCTCGGATAACTCCCTGGCTTTCTCCTCCGGGAGAAACACCTTTTTCTGGACTGTGTCCAGAATCATCCCTAGGAACAGCAGACGTGTCGTCGGAATCAGCTGCGATTTTGGAATATTTAGAATCCACCCATGCTGTCGTAGTACTACTTGAGATAGTGCTACTCCGACCTCTAACTGTTCCCTGGACCTTGCCCTTATCAGGAGATCGTCCAAGTAAGGGATAATTAAGACGCCATTTCTTCGAAGAAGAATCATCATTTCGGCCATTACCTTGGTAAAGACCCGGGGTGCCGTGGACAATCCAAACGGCAGCGTCTGAAACTGATAGTGACAGTTCTGTACCACAAACCTGAGGTACCCTTGGTGAGAAGGGCAAATTTGGACATGGAGGTAAGCATCCTTGATGTCCAGAGACACCATATAGTCCCCTTCGTCCAGGTTCGCTATCACTGCTCTGAGTGACTCCATCTTGAATTTGAACCTTTGTATGTAAGTGTTCAATGATTTCAGATTTAAAATAGGTCTCACCGAGCCGTCCGGCTTCGGTACCACAAACAGCGTGGAATAATACCCCTTTCCCTGTTGTAGGAGGGGTACCTTGATTATCACCTGCTGGGAATACAGCTTGTGAATGGCTTCCAATACCGCCTCCCTGTCGGAGGGAGACGTTGGTAAAGCAGACTTCAGGAACCGGCGAGGGGGAGACGTCTCGAATTCCAATTTGTACCCCTGAGATACTACCTGCAGGATCCAGGGGTCCACTTGCGAGTGAGCCCACTGCGCGCTGAAATTCTTGAGACGACTCCCCACCGTACCGGAGTCCGCTTGTAAGGCCCCAGCGTCATGCTGAGGACTTGGCAGAAGCGGGGGAGGGCTTCTGTTCCAGGGAAGAGGCTGCCTGCTGCAGTCTTTTTCCCCTTCCTCTGCCCCGGGGCAGATATGAGTGGCCTTTTGCCCGCTTGCCCTTATGGGGACGAAAGGACTGAGCCTGAAAAGACGGTGTCTTTTTCTGCTGAGAGGTGACCTGGGGTAAAAAGGTGGATTTCCCAGCCGTTGCCGTGGCCACCAGGTCCGATAGACCGACCCCAAATAACTCCTCCCCTTTATACGGCAATACTTCCATATGCCGTTTGGAATCCGCATCACCTGACCACTGTCGCGTCCATAACCCTCTTCTGGCAGAAATGGACAGCGCACTTACTCTTGATGCCAGAGTGCAAATATCCCTCTGTGCATCTCGCATATATAGAAATGCATCCTTTAAATGCTCTATAGTCAATAATATACTGTCCCTGTCCAGGGTATCAATATTTTCAGTCAGGGAATCCGACCAAGCCAGCCCCGCACTGCACATCCAGGCTGAGGCGATTGCTTGTCGCAGTATAACACCAGTATGTGTGTATATACTTTTTAGGATATTTTCCAGCTTCCTATCAGCTGGCTCTTTGAGGGCGGCCGTATCAGGAGACGGTAACGCCACTTGTTTTGATAAGCGTGTGAGCGCCTTATCTACCCTAGGGGGTGTTTCCCAACGCGCCCTAACCTCTGGCGGGAAAGGGTATAATGCCAATAATTTTTTAGAAATTAGCAGTTTTTTATCGGGGGAAACCCACGCTTCATCACACACCTCATTTAATTCATCTGATTCAGGAAAAACTACGGGTAGTTTTTTTCACACCCCACATAATACCCTTTTTTGTGGTACTTGTAGTATCAGAAATGTTCAAAGCCTCCTTCATTGCCGTGATCATGTAACGTGTGGCCCTACTGGAAAATACGTTTGTTTCCTCACCGTCGACACTGGAGTCAGTGTCCGTGTCTGGGTCTGTCTGGCTCTGTAAGGGGGCCGGCGGCGCGGCTCTGGGACCCATCCATGGCTGGGCCTGTGATCGTCCCTCTGGAGCTAATGTCCAGTAGCCTAAGAAGCCCAATCCACTCTGCACGCAGGCGAGTTCGCTTCTTCTCCCCTTAGTCCCTCGGTGCAGTGAGCCTGTTGCCAGCAGGACTCACTGAAAATAAAAAACCTAATTTAAACTTTTACTCTAAGCAGCTCAGGAGAGCCACCTAGTATGCACCCTTCTCGTTCGGGCACAAAAATCTAACTGAGGCTTGGAGGAGGGTCATAGGGGGAGGAGCCAGTGCACACCAGGTAGTCCTAAAGCTTTTACTTTTGTGCCCAGTCTCCTGCGGAGCCGCTATTCCCCATGGTCCTTACGGAGTTCCCAGCATCCACTAGGACGTCAGAGAAAAGTTTTTACAATTTCTAGGACACTGCATTTCTGCTTATAGTAAGCATATCACTACAAAAAGGAGGAAAATTATTTCAGAAGTTAAACCTCCTCAAACAGGAAGAAGAAGCCTCAGCATGATAGCACCTCTTGAAATCTCTAGTATTAGGGTGTGCAGTCCAGGCCCCCCTTTTTACCTCCTCAAACATGTAAACAACTCATATCCTTTTAGGACTAATCACTTATTGCAAAAAGTGGATTGTAGGCGCATCACAAAAACTACAAGTGTTATATGATGCCCTAAAGGGACAAAATGCACAAGGTGCATTACTCATGACACAAGAACAGCTAAATGCTTATTGTCAGCTAAAAACAGACATAATATCGGCACCAGCATTAGGACTCCGGATTATGCAAGGCCTTTCAATTTGTTTTGTTGTGAAATTTTAGGCCATGCGCAAGAAATATTAACGCAGGTACATTGTGATAAGCAGCGACCCCTAGCGTATTACTCAGTACAGTTAGACCCAGTCATACGGGCAGCACCAACATGTGTCAAGTCAGTAGCAGCAGCAGCGTTATTGTTAGACAAAGTTGCTGATATTGTTCTGGGTCATCCCTTAACTGTACAGGTGCCTCACTCAGTAACTGAAATTCTGAACCAAGCACAGACTAAACATTTATCTGCTGCTAGACTAACCAAATATGAAGTAGCATTGCTTACACCATCCAATGTCACTATCAAACGTTGTACTTATTTGAACCCAGCTACATTATTGCCGCTGGTTTCAAAAGAGGGGAATGGTGCGAGTGATAATGAAATGACAGGCACAGAAAACCAATCACATTTTTCAATTTCTACACACGCTCAAGAACATGATTGTATAGAGTTAATGACCCTTGAAGCCGCAAGTACACCAGAAATACAGGAACATCCTCTACTAAATGCAAATTTACATTTATTTGTGGATGGCTCCAGGTACTATGTGGATGGGGAACCTCATACAGGTTTTGCAGTTACCACAGAGACAGACATCTTAATACAAGAACCCTTGCCATCAGGTAGTACAGCACAGGAGGCAGAACTTAGGGCATTAATAGCAGCCTGTATTTATGCTAAAGGTCAAACAGTTAACGTTTATACAGACTCAAGGTACTGCTTTGGTATTGCCCATGACTATGTGGTTATCTGGAAGAGCGGAAATTTTATAGGCTCTTCAGGAAAACCAATAAAACATGCAAACTGTATTAGGGCATTATTTGCTGCTTTCAGTTGCCAAAGAAATGAGCAGTTATAAAGGTCAAAGCGCACACTAAAGAGGATACTGCAGAGGTCAGAGGAAACGCTCGAGCCGATCAGGCTGCAAAAGCTGCAGCAGTCCAGCCTCTGCCAAACACTCAGGTGATGTTAACTGTCACACCAGAGTTATTAGACTTACAGTTATTGTGCAAATTACAAGCACAGGCCTCAGGCAAGGAGAAAAAGGATTGGGAAAAATTAGGTGGGCGAATACACGGTGACAGATGGATGGTGGAAAACCGTATCTGTTTACCACGCTCACTTTACCCAGTCTTAGCACAAATATTGCATAAAAAAACTCACCAATCAAGAGGTGCAATGGTGAGGATTCTGAACCAGCATTGGGTAGCACCAGGTTTTACACAGGCAACACAGGGCTTATGTTGCAGGGTGTGTAACTTGTGCTTTACATAACCCAGGAAAGGTTGTGAAGGTACCAGCAAAAAGTACCCCGCAAACCTGCTACCCCTTTCAGCGATTACAAATAGACTTTATCCAGTTACCTAAATGTTCTGGGTATAAAAATGTACTTGTGTGCAAAGATCTATTTCCAAATTGGGTCAAGGCTTGGCGTTGTAAAGCAGCAAACGCCAAAAACAGTTGCAAAGAAGTTAATGCAAGGAGTAATATGTAGATATGGAGTACCTTAAGTTATTGAAAGCAACAGAGGTACCCATTTCACAGGAGAAGTATTAGGCAAAATTCTGTCAGATTTAGGTGTTACTCAGGCCTTTTACACTCCCTATAGGCAGAGTAGTAAACATGTAGAAAAACTTATTACCTTAAAACTAAAGCTATAAAAATAAGTTACAGAAACAGGCAAAACATGGCTAGAAGGTTTACCCATTGCTTTGTTCTCACAAATACTTCAAGTGAAAAGCATGGGTTAATACCATATGAAATCTTATTTTGGTATTGTTGCTAGGACAGTATGTTATTTTCCCAGCAGCTTCTACATGAGCATGGTAACTTAACTTATTATGTAATGCATATATAACAGCAACTAACCAAATTGCACGGCAAAGTTTTTGATTCTATTCCAGACACCAACTGTTCCCAAGACTCACATGAACTAAAGCAAGGTGATTGGGTGGTCACTAAGAAAAAGAAAGTCTCTTGAACCCAAATTCAAAGGACCGTTTTAAGTTCTGTTGACTACCGCCACTTCAGTCACGTTGAGTGAAAGAAACTCATAAATAAACGCATCTCATTGCAAGAAAGTGACAAAGGAAGTATTATCCAATCACGATACATAATCAAAATATATAGATACAATTTAATAGGCCCCAGGCCATATAAGGGTCTGGGGGATATATAATGTGTTAGTTAGTTCTTCTTGTTAGCATGATTATTCTTATATAAACAGTAATGATTGAACCTTACTTATATAAGGAGTCAAGTGATAGTGCAATAATCAGTAACTATGCCAAAAATAACAGAACAAAAGGGAATACACATAGGATGTCAACAATTACCCAAGTAAAGACAAATAGGCATAGAAGATGCTAGTCATTGAATGTAAAACAGGACCAATATAAACAGTTGTCACCAATTGTTTACTGTATCTGCAGGCTAGTATGTCACTTTGCAGACCATCTATGAAGTAAAATGTTGTACTTATTTAATAAATTATACTAGCCCAGAAGATATTATGGATGAAAAGATAAATGAAGTAATACAGTTAAAAAATCAGTTCGCTACTAATCATAATTATACCAGTGTATTTCCAGATTCTTTCTTTTCTTGGTTTTATAAACACCATACAACCAATTGCTTTTCAGAAATATTATCTATTGTTGCTAAGGAACTTGTTTTGCTATTAATTACATATTGTAAGGCTTATTATGTGTATACTGACACTAAAATGTTTTTCTACCTAAGGCATTGCTAAAACTGCTAAACCGCAACCAATTTATATGAAACTTATTGGAAGAGCTTTAATATATAACTCCACATCACACTACTGTGAAAGCTGCCATACAAGATACTCAGAAGCTGTCCCTGCTGTTATGATGATGTGATCTAAAGAAACATTGCTGTCACAATATTGAGTCAAAAAGACTTTCAAAAACTATTGAGCAAGGACTATGAACATTATCACGATCTCATCTTCAGAAAACGCTTCTCCTTTATGAACTTTCTCTTGTGGTTAGGGATAAGAGGATAGGGAACATTGGTTCTACCCGAGTATAGGGATGTTGAATGGACTAGCCCATGCCTGGAGTGCCCCTATGGTACACCAGTCGTGAAAGTAGGTGTCCCTATAGAATCAGTGACCAGGTAAAGGAAGGGTAAAATAAAATTAGAATCAAAGAGGGGAAGTTGATAAAGATGGAAGCCATATTTGTTCATAGGACTCCATTTTATAATTGACATCTTACAAGCTGTTTCCAAATTGTTATTCTCCACCTTAGAATTGACACAGGAAAGAGTGTAGACCTGTACTTTGTTTGAACCCACATTGTGAAGTTATGACCTTTATCTAAGATATATTTTACGGTAATTTCCTAGCAGAAATATAATGTCAGCAGCTAGACATGTGAGCTTCAAAGGGTATTTGTCAGTTTGCGGTACAGCAGGTGTAAAAATATAACCAGACATATGTAGGTTTCGAGGTTAGCAAAAACCCCCTAGTTATTCCACTTAAGAGCACATATAAAAAATATAGATGTTGGCAAACATATTACGTATAAAAATAAGATTTTACTTACCGATAAATCTATTTCTCGTAGTCCGTAGTGGATGCTGGGGACTCCGTCAGGACCATGGGGATTAGCGGCTCCGCAGGAGACAGGGCACAAAAATAAAGCTTTAGGATCAGGTGGTGTGCACTGGCTCCTCCCCCTATGACCCTCCTCCAAGCCTCAGTTAGAATACTGTGCCCGGACGAGCGTACACAATAAGGAAGGATTTTGAATCCCGGGTAAGACTCATACCAGCCACACCAATCACACCGTACAACTTGTGATCTGAACCCAGTTAACAGTATGACAAACGTAGGAGCCTCTGAACAGACGGCTCACAACAATAACAACCCGATTTTTTTTGTAACAATAACTATGTACAAGTATTGCAGACAATCCGCACTTGGGATGGGCGCCCAGCATCCACTACGGACTACGAGAAATAGATTTATCGGTAAGTAAAATCTTATTTTCTCTGACGTCTTAGTGGATGCTGGGGACTCCGTCAGGACCATGGGGATTATACCAAAGCTCCCAAACGGGCGGGAGAGTGCGGATGACTCTGCAGCACCGAATGAGAGAACTCCAGGTCCTCTTTAGCCAGGGTATCAAATTTGTAGAATTTTACAAACGTGTTCTCCCCCGACCACGTAGCTGCTCGGCAGAGTTGTAATGCCGAGACCCCTCGGGCAGCCGCCCAGGATGAGCCCACCTTCCTTGTGGAATGGGCCTTGACAGATTTAGGCTGTGGCAGGCCTGCCACAGAATGTGCAAGTTGAATTGTGCTACAAATCCAACGAGCAATCGTCTGCTTAGAAGCAGGAGCACCCAGCTTGTTGGGTGCATACAGTATAAACAGCGAGTCAGATTTTCTGACTCCAGCCGTCCTTGAAATATATATTTTCAATGCCCTGACAACGTCCAGCAACTTGGAATCCTCCAAATCGCTAGTAGCCGCAGGCACCACAATAGGCTGGTTCAGGTGAAACGCTGACACCACCTTAGGCAGAAACTGAGGACGCGTCCGCAGTTCTGCCCTGTCCGAATGGAAAATCAGATATGGGCTTTTATACGATAAAGCCGCCAATTCTGACACTCTCCTGGCTGAAGCCAGGGCCAGTAGCATGGTTACTTTCCATGTAAGATATTTCAAATCCACCGATTTGAGTGGCTCAAACCAATGGGATTTGAGAAAATCCAAAACTACATTAAGGTCCCACGGAGCCACTGGGGGCACAACCGGGGGATGTATATGTAGTACTCCTTTTACAAAAGTCTGGACTTCAGGAACTGAAGCCAATTCTTTCTGGAAGAAAATCGACAGGGCCGAAATTTGAACCTTAATGGACCCCAATTTGAGGCCCATAGACAATCCTGTTTGCAGGAAATGTAGGAATCGACCCAATTGAAATTCCTCCGTGGGGGCCTTCCTGGCCTCACACCACGCAACATATTTTCTCCAAATGCGGTGATAATGTTGTGCAGTCACCTCCTTCCTGGCTTTGACCAGTGTAGGAATGACCTCTTCCGGAATGCCTTTTTCCCTTAGAATTCGGCGTTCAACCGCCATGCCGTCAAACGCAGCCGCGGTAAGTCTTGGAATAGACACGGTCCCTGCTGAAGCAGGTCCCGTCTTAGAGGTAGAGGCCACGGATCTTCCGTGAGCATCTCCTGAAGTTCCGGGTACCAAGTTCTTCTTGGCCAATCCGGAGCCACGAGTATCGTTCTTACTCCCCTTTGCCGTATAATTCTCAGTACTTTTGGTATGAGAGGCAGAGGAGGAAACACATACACTGACTGGAACACCCACGGTGTTACCAGAGCGTCCACAGCTATTGCCTGAGGGTCTCTTGACCTGGCGCAATACCTGTCCAGTTTTTTGTTGAGGCGAGACGCCATCATATCCACCTTTGGTTTTTCCCCAACGGTTCACAATCATGTGGAAGACTTCTGGATGAAGTCCCCACTCTCCCGGGTGTAGATCGTGTCTGCTGAGGAAGTCTGCTTCCCAGTTGTCCACTCCCGGAATGAACACTGCTGACAGTGCTATCACATGATCTTCCGCCCAGCGAAGAATCCTTGCAGCTTCTGCCATTGCTCTCCTGCTTCTTGTGCCGCCCTGTCTGTTTACGTGGGCGACTGCCGTGATGTTGTCCGACTGGATCAACACCGGCTGACCCTGAAGCAGGGGTTTTGCCAGGCTTAGAGCATTGTAAATCGCTCTTAGCTCCAGTATATTTATGTGAAGAGACATCTCCAGGCTTGACCATACTCCCTGGAAGTTTCTTCCCTGTGTGACCGCTCCCCAGCCTCTCAGACTGGCATCCGTGGTCACCAGGACCCAGTCCTGTATGCCGAATCTGCGGCCCTCTAACAGATGAGCACTCTGCAACCACCACAGAAGAGACACCCTTGTCCGTGGCGATAAGGTTATCCGCTGATGCATCTGCAGATGCGATCCGGACCATTTGTCCAGCAGATCCCACTGAAAAGTTCTTGCGTGAAATCTGCCGAATGGAATCGCTTCGTAAGAAGCCACCATTTTTCCCAGGACCCTTGTGCAATGATGCACTGACACTTTTCCTGGTTTTAGGAGGCTCCTGACTAGCTCGGATAACTCCCTGGCTTTCTTCTCCGGGAGAAACACCTTTTTCTGGACTGTGTCCAGAATCATCCCTAGGAACAGCAGACGTGTCGTCGGAAACAGCTGCGGTTTTGGAATATTTAGAATCCACCCGTGCTGTCGTAGAACTACTTGAGATAGTGCTACTCCGACCTCCAACTGTTCTCTGGACCTTGCCCTTATCAGGAGATCGTCCATTTTCTTTGAAGAAGAATCATCATTTCGGCCATTACCTTGGTAAGGACCCGGGGTGCCGAGGACAATCCAACCGGCAGCGTCTGAAACTGATAGTGACAGTTCTGTACCACGAACCTGAGGTACCCTTGGTGAGAAGGGCAAATTGGGACATGGAGGTAAGCATCTGTCCCGGGACACCATATAGTCCCCTTTTTCCTGGTTCGCTATCACTGCTCTGAGTGACTCCATCTTGATTTGAACCTTTTTATGTAAGTGTTCAAATATTTCAGATTTAGAATAGGTCTCACCGAGCCGTCTGGCTTCAGTACCACAATATAGTGTGGAATAATACCCCTTTCCTTGTTGTAGGAGGGGTACTTTGATTATCACCTGCTGGGAATACAGCTTGTGAATTGTTTCCACTACTGCCTCCCTGTCGGAGGGAGACGTTGGTAAAGCAGACTTCAGGAACCTGCGAGGGGGAGACGTCTCGAACTTCCAATCTGTACCCCTGGGATACTACTTGTAGGATCCAGGGGTCCACTTGCGAGTGAGCCCACTGCGTGCTGAAACTCTTGAGACGACCCCCCACCGCACCTGAGTCCGCTTGTACGGCCCCAGCGTCATGCTGAGGACTTGGTAGAAGCGGTGGAGGGCTTCTGTTCCTGGGAATGGGCTGCCTGCTGCAGTCTTCTTCCCTTTCCTCTATCCCATGGCAGATATGACTGGCCTTTTGACCGCTTGCCCTTATGGGGACGAAAGGACTGAGGCTGAAAAGACGTCTTTTTCTCCTTTATACGGCAATACTTCCATGTGCCGTTTGGAATCTGCATCACCTGACCACTGTCGTGTCCATAAACAACTTCTGGCAGATATGGACATCGCACTTACTCTTGATGCCAGAGTGCAAATATCCCTCTGTGCATCTCGCATATATAGAAATGCATCCTTTAAATGCTCTATAGTCAATAAAATACTGTCCCTGTCAAGGGTATCAATATTTTCAGTCAGGGAATCCGACCAAGCCACCCCAGCGCTGCACATCCAGGCTGAGGCGATCGCTGGTCGCAGTATAACACCAGTATGTGTGTATATACTTTTTAGGATATTTTCCAGCCTCCTATCAGCTGGCTCCTTGAGGGCGGCCCTATCTGGAGACGGTACCGCCACTTGTTTTGATAAGCGTGTGAGCGCCTTATCCACCCTAAGGGGTGTTTCCCAACGCGCCCTAACTTCTGGCGGGAAAGGGTATACCGCCAATAATTTTCTATCGGGGGAAACCCACGCATCATCACACACTTCATTTAATTTATCTGATTCAGGAAAAACTACAGGTAGTTTTTTCACACTCCACAAAATACCCTTTTTTGTGGTACTTGTAGTATCAGAAATATGTAACACCTCCTTCTTTGCCCTTAACAAGTAACGTGTGGCCCTAAAAGAAAAATACGTTTGTTTCTTCACCGTCGACACTGGAGTCAGTGTCCGTGTCTGTGTCTGTGTCGACCGACTGAGGTAAAAAGACGTTTTAACGCCCCTGACGGTGTTTGAGACGCCTGGACAGGTACTAATTGGTTTGCCGGCCGTCTCATGTCGTCAACCGACCTTGCAGCGTGTTGACATTATCACGTAATTCCTTAAATAAGCCATCCATTCCGGTGTCGACTCCCTAGAGAGTGACATCACCATTACAGGCAATTGCTCCGCCTCCTCACCAACATCGTCCTCATACATGTCGACACACACGTACCGACACACAGCACACACACAGGGAATGCTCTGATAGAGGACAGGACCCCACTAGCCCTTTGGAGAGACAGAGGGAGAGTTTGCCAGCACACACCAAAACGCTATAATTATACAGGGACAACCTTTATATAAGTGTTTTTCCCTTATAGCATCTTAATATATATAATCATATCGCCAAATAAGTGCCCCCCCTCTCTGTTTTAACCCTGTTTCTGTAGTGCAGTGCAGGGGAGAGCCTGGGAGCCTTCCCACCAGCATTTCTGTGAGGGAAAATGGCGCTGTGTGCTGAGGAGAATTGGCCCCGCCCCCTTTTCGGCGGGCTTCTTCTCCCGTTTTTCTGAGACCTGGCAGGGGTTAAATACATCCATATAGCCCCAGGGGCTATATGTGATGTATCTTTTAGCCAGTATAGGTATTTCATTGCTGCCCAGGGCGCCCCCCACAGCGCCCTGCACCCTCAGTGACCGCTGGTGTGAAGTGTCTGACAACAATGGCGCACAGCTGCAGTGCTGTGCGCTACCTCATGAAGACTGAAAAGTCTTCTGACGCCGGTTTCTGGACCTCTTCACTTTTCGGCATCTGCAAGGGGGTCGGCGGCGCGGCTCCGGGACCGGACTCCATGGCTGGGCCTGTGTTCGATCCCTCTGGAGCTAATGGTGTCCAGTAGCCTAAGAAGCCAATCCATCCTGCACGCAGGTGAGTTCACTTCTTCTCCCCTAAGTCCCTCGTTGCAGTGAGCCTGTTGCCAGCAGGACTCACTGAAAATAAAAAACCTAAAAACTTTTTCTAAGCAGCTCTTTAGGAGAGCCACCTAGATTGCACCCTGCTCGGACGGGCACAAAAACCTAACTGAGGCTTGGAGGAGGGTCATAGGGGGAGGAGCCAGTGCACACCACCTGATCCTAAAGCTTTATTTTTGTGCCCTGTCTCCTGCGGAGCCGCTAATCCCCATGGTCCTGACGGAGTCCCCAGCATCCACTAGGACGTCAGAGAAATAGAAGTTTTATTAGCCAAAAGGATTAAGCTTCGTGTCAGGAAACGACGACACGATATGTTAATTGGTATCACTTTATAATGTACTGCTAGTAGGAAATAAAGCTCTCTCTCTGCTCTATTACTTTCCACTTAATACACGTGTGGCTAGTTATTACAAAGGTTATTTTGTTGACTGGTCACTGGCTGCCGCCGTGTATGAACCTGATGTTGACTGACTGAATGCGTGCTTGAACTTGGTTAAGCAAAGGGTGCCCTTTCCTGGGGATCCCTTTATCACCCTCTACCTCTGGTTTTCTATTGCCAGTTACTGCTGCAATAAAAAACTACCTTTCACCGTGATTTACTGGTATAATTACAAAGCAGTGTACTTTCAACTCCCCAAATTTACCCCCTCGCTACCCCCAGGATTACCTCTGTACTGTCTACCCCTAACCCACTCCTTGCCCCCAATACTGCCGCAGCTGCAATCTACCACTATCCCCAGTACTGCCCCCAGTACCTACCTACACTTACACCCTTCCTATCCCCAGCATTGCCCCAATACTGCCCCAGCTGCTGTCTTTCTTTACTCTTCTGCATGCCCTTATCTCCCTCTACCCCAACTGCTACACACTCACTGCACTTCTCAAACTGTTGCCTGCTCTTACCTCCTCACTACCCCCAGCACTGCCTGCCCTTAACCCCCTCCCTGCCCCAAGTGTTCCCTGCCTCAACCCCCAGCTCTACCCCAACTGCTGCCTTCCCCCAGCACTGCCTATAATGCATAAATTGTGATGGGATCCAGAAACTGTGGAGTAGGACCCCAATATCTTAATGTGAGGAGTCCCTGAGACCCACAACTTTTTTCGTTCAGCGCGATCACTGCACCCCATGCCCCCCATATCACTAGCCACATCCCTTGTTGCCGCACACAATTAGGCCCTTTATAAATTTCAGCTCCAGGCCCATATTGACCTTTATCTGGCACTGCCCGTACGCCTCACCCACGTTTCTGCAGCACAATGAACTGGGGGCCCCCCCTAGCAGAGCCCCCGGTTTGTACTCATGACGATCACCTTCAGGCTCTGTCAGGGGTGTGCGGGAAGCTGCGGCTGCGACAGCTAAGGTGCAGTGCCCCGCTGAACAAACAGCCCCTCAGGACGGTGGTCCTGCAGCAGAGAAGCGGCTCAGCACCTCATGAGGCCGGTGACCGTCTCCCCCCTAACTCCCACGGCGCAGGTATGCTGTTGCCCAAACAGCATACTGAAATAAAAGTTTAAATGAAATTGAAGAAAATCTCTGGCGCTTGCAGAGTGTGCATCTTCTCCTGAGGGCACTTTTTTCTAAACTGCCTGTGGGAGGGGGCATAGAGGGGAGGAGCCAGCACACCCAGTTTAAGAAAATTAAAGTGCACTGGCTCCTTTGGACCAGTCTATACCCCATCGTACTAATCTGTCCCCAATATCTCTTATGATGCTAGAGAAAGACATTAATAATTGATAGTTTAACACCAGCAATGTTTTTCTTGGGATGATAGTGGTTTTACCATTCAATGGTGGACTTCCGATGGCAATTGACAACTGTTTAACATCAAGCTCAGCAAGTTGCTATTATTATTATCCTTTATTTCTATGGTACCTGTGCCCAATTACAGAGTACATAAACGAATAATCAGAACAGAAAAAATAGGATTTTAATTACCTACCGGAAAATCCTTTTCTCGTAGTCCGTAAAGGATGCTGGGGTCCAATTTAGTACCATGGGATATAGACGGGTCCACTAGGAGCCACTGGCACTTTAAGAGTTTAATAGTATGGGCTGGCCCCTCCCTCTATGCCCCTCCTACCAGACTCTAGAGTCTAGAAACTGTGCCTGAGGAAACGGACATACTTCGAGAGAAGGAAATACACAGATAGTGGTGAGATTCACACCAGCTCACACAGAACAAAAGGAAAACCAACTTGAAATGATTCAGCAACGACTGAACCAACAATACTTAACCAAGTAACAAAGCAGGAATACGAAGCACTGGGCGGGCGCCCAGCATCCTCTACAGACTACGAGAAAAGGATTTACCGGTAGGTAATTAAAAACGAGTTTTATGGTAAGAACTTACCTTTGTTAAAACTTTTTCTGCGAGGTACACTGGGCTCCACAAGTATTGGACAATGGGGTGTAGAGTAGGATCTTGATCCGAGGCATCAACAGGCTCAAAGCTTTGACTGTTCCCAGAATGCACAGCGCCGCCTCCTATATCACCCCGCCTCCCAGCACAGGAGCTCAGTTCTTAGTTAACCAGCCCAATGCAGTAGCAGGAAAAGAGACGACAACAGTTAGTAGCCACATACACCACACTCTCACGACAAGAGAAGTGTCAGCGGATAATGCCATACCAACCCAAAGAAGCTAAGTGCGTCAGGGTGGGCGCCTTGTGGAGCCCAGTGTACCTCACAGAAAGTTTTAACAAAGGTAAGCTCTTACCATAAAACTCATTTTCTGCTGCGGGGTACACTGGGCTCCACAAGGATTGGACAATGGGGATGTCCTAAAGCAGTTCCTTATGGGAGGGGACGCACTGTAGCGGGCACAAGAACCCGGCGTCCAAAGGAAGCATCCTGGGAAGCGGCAGTATCGAAGGCATAGAACCTTATGAATGTGTTTCCGGAAGACCACGTAGCCGCCTTGCACAATTGTTCAAGGATCGCACCACGTTGGGCCGCCCAAGAAGGTCCAACAGACCGAGTAGAATGGGCCTTAATGTGATCAGGAGCACAGAGACCAGCCTTCACATAAGCATGTGCAATCACCATTCTAATCCATCTGGCCAGGGTCTGCTTGTGAGCAGGCCAGCCACGTTTGTGAAATCCAAACAAAACAAAGAGAGAATCAGATTTTCGGATAGAAGCAGTTCTCTTCACATAGATACGGAGAGCCCGTACCACATCCAAAGACCGCTCTTTGGGAGACAAATCAGGAGAGACAAAGGCCGGAACCACAATCTCCTGATTAAGGTGAAACGAAGAAACCACCTTAGGTAAATATCCGGGACGAGTCCTAAGAACCGCCCGATCACGGTGAAAAATCAGATATGGGGAACGACAAGACAAGGCACCCAGATCCGACACTCTTCTAGCAGAGGCAATAGCCAGCAAGAACACCACCTTAAGGGAAAGCCAGTTAAGGTCAGCTGAACCAAGGGGTTCAAACGGAGGCTCCTGCAATGCCTCCAAAACCACCGACAAGTCCCAAGGAGCCACAGGTGGGACATAGAGAGGTTGGATACGCAACACACCCTGAGTGAAAGTATGAACATCAGGCAAAGTCGCAATTTGTCTCTGAAACCACACCGACATAGGCAGAAATATGAACCTTTAGGGAGACCAGACGCAGCTCCAACTCGAGGCCTTGCTGCAGAAAAGCCAAAAGCTTGTTTGTACTAAACTTGGAAGCGTCATAATTGTTAGATGTGCACCAAACAAAGTAGGAATGCCAGACCCTATGGTAAATCCGAGAAGAAGCCGGTTTCCGGGCCCGCAACATAGTATTAATGACCTCTTGTTAGGGTCTCCTGCTCTGTGCTGCCACGTCGTCATGGCAACTGGGAGACAAGTGCTAGCGGAGTAACCTGAGCGTAGCTGATACTCCGGTTCGGGTCTTTTGCTGTGCAGTGGTTACAGGCTCTGTGCACGGCAGGGGATCCGGTGCTGGTTTTTGTGCTCACATTCTGTGAGGTCTGAGTGGGGCGTGGACAGCACCTGCTATATAAACCCTCTTCTCAGGTTAGGCAGATGCTGCTGAATCTTTGTTGGTTAGTCAGTTCCTGAAAGCTAGCTAGTACTGTGTAAACTTTGTATTTGTTTGTTGCTTACTGCAAATAGGCCTTGGGATTTGGTATTACACTCTGCCAATCCAGACCTAGCAGTAAGACTGGAGTCAGTCGTTTAACCTGCTGGGGTTCTTTTGCTACTCTGTGAACCTAGCAAGTTTGCGGCTGTATTCTCAGACTTGCCTGCCAAAATCCTTTCTCAATGTGCAAGGTGTTCAGGTGTCAGTTTAGTGGCAGTAAGCTGAACCAGTGCACTGCAAGTGAGGACTAGGATTGTGGAGACTCTCCTTGTGTCTATTATTCCATCTCTGACCAAGGAGTTTACTGCCACACCCGTTGGTAACCCTTTAGGGTTTTGCTGTTGCCCTTAGCAACAGCATTTCGGGTTCTCTACGTATTAAATCACAACATCTCGCTTCTTTCCATCTGAGCATTCCTAATACTAGGGAGACACCCAGTTACTTAGCCTTTGGGCTTCTCTGTTCACTTTGTGTTTATTTTGTTACCCTATCACCTTCTATGTATGTAATGTCATATTCCCCAGTCTGTCTGTGAGTTCATTTGTTTTGCATCCCTCTCCGTTCAGACACCAGTACATTCCTGCTGGCACTGGTGTGCATAACACCTCTTCAGAAAAACCCTTAGCCCTCAAGACGGAAGGTTCAAGAGCCACGCCGTCAAAGACAGCCGGGCTAGGTCCTGGTAGACACAGGGGCCCTGAACGAGGAGGTCTGGGCGTTGTGGAAGTAGAATTGGACGCTCTGACGATAGGCCCTGCAGGTCTGAGAACCAGTGCCGTCTGGGCCACGCTGGAGTTATGAGAAGCAGATTTCCTTTTTCTTGCTTGAACTTTCGAACTACCCTGGGCAGGAGTGACACCGGAGGGAACACATACGGCAGCCGAAACCTCCACAATACTGCCAGCGCATCCACGAATGCTGCTTGAGGATCCCTTGTCCTTGCTCCGAAGACCGGAACCTTGTGATTGTGTCGAGGCGCCATCAGATCCACGTCTGGAAGAACCCACTTTTCCACGAGGAGCTGAAACACTTCTGGATGGAGGCCCCACTCGCCGGCATGCACGTCCTGACGACTGAAAAAGTCCGCTTCCCAATTCAGGACTCCCAGAATAAATATTGCCGATATAGCTGGTAGATGGCGTTCTGCCCAACGTATAATCCGTGAGACTTCCTTCATTGCCAAACGGCTTTGAGTGCCGCCTTAATGATTTATGTAAGCCACTGTGGTGGCGTTGTCCGACTGTACTTGTACAGGACGGTTCTGAATTAAATGCTGGGCCAGGTTCAACGCATTGAAGACCGCCCGCAATTCCAGAATGTTGATCGAGAGGAGAGATTCCTCCTTGGTCCACTGACCCTGAATGGAGTGTTGCTCCAGCACCGCGCCCCAACCTCTTAGACTGGCATCTGTCGTCAACAGGACCCAGTTGGATATCCAGAAGGGACGACCCCTGCACAATTGTTGGTCCCGGAGCCACCAGTGTAGCGACAGACGGACCTCCGGAGTCAAGAAGATCATTTGAGATCTGATCCGGTGAGGCAGGCTGTCCCACTTGGCAAGAATCAGCCTCTGGAGGGGGCGAGAATGGAATTGAGCATACTCCACCATGTCGAATGCTGATACCATTAGGCCCAGCACCTGCATTGCCTAATGTATCGACACTTGTGGACGAGAAAGGAAGCAACGAATCCTGTCCTGAATCTTCAGGACTTTCTCCTAAGACAAGAACAACCTCTGGTTGTGAGTGTCCAACAACGCTCCCAGGTGCACCATGCTCTGAGCAGGGACCAGGGAGGATTTCTTCCAGTTGATGAGCCACCCGTGGGCTTGTAGAAATCGGACCGTCATATCCAGATGACGCAGGAGAAGATCTCGGGAATTTGCCAGGATTAACAAGTCATCCAGATACGGCAGTATCCTGACCCCTTGGCGGCGGAGTACCACCGTCATCACCGCCATAACTTTGGTGAAGACTCGCGGAGCCATAGTTAAACCAAAAAGTAACGCCCAAAACTGGTAATGTAGGTTGCCAATAGCGAACCTCAGGTATTGTTGATGTGACACTGCTATAGGAATATGCAGGTAAGCATCCTGTATGTCCAGGGAGACCATGTAGTCCCCAGATTCCAAGGCCAGAACTATAGAGCGAAGGGTTTCCATACGGAACTTGGAAACCTTCAAAAACCTGTTCAATGCCTTGAGGTTGAGAATGGGCCAGGAGGACCCATTCGGTTTCGGGACTAGAAACAGCGGAGAATAGTACCCCCGGCCCCTCTGAGCAAGAGGCACCTGTACGACGACTCCTGTGTCCAGGAGGGTCTGTACCAGCGAGTGTAGAGTTTTTGCCTTTGTCTGGTCCAAAGGGACGTCTGGTTGGCAAAATCGATGAGGGGGTCGGTTTTTGAAGGCTATGGCGTAACCTCGAGTAACGACTTCCTGTACCCAGGCATCTGAAGTGGTCTTCAACCATTCCTGGGTATACCCTAGAAGCCGCCCCCCCCACCCTGGGATCCCCCAGGGGGAGGCCCGCCCTGTCATGCAGCAGGCTTATCGGTCTTGGCAGCTGGCTGACGGGCAGCCCATGCTCTTTTGGCCTTCGGCTTACCAGGCTTGGAAGTGCGGGCCTGCTTATGGTACGCCTGACCTTTTGCTTTACCTGAAGGACGAAAGGGGCGAAAGGACGTACCTTTAGCCTTCGAAATAGAAGGAGCGGTATTATCACTGACCTGGTTTGGGAGTGTTGTGGACTCAGGGTTTCTTCCGATGACCGGGAAGAGGAACCGCAACTGGGCCGCAGCAGAGATGGCCGAATGTAGGTTTTCCTCATGCAGGATTTGGATGACAGGCAGGAGGCACGTGTGGATGCGGAAGGTCTCCTGAAAGACAAGACTTGAAAAGGCGCAGATGAATTTGGTGAAGAATACCGTGAGCTCACCGAGAGCGATACTGAGGAGCTGGGAGTCACTGAGGTGCTCGGAGACACTGAGGTGCTTGGAGGCACTGAGGTGCGTGGAGACGTTGAGGTGCTTGGAGGCACTGAGGTGCGTGGAGACGCTGAGGTGCTTGGAGGCACTGAGGTGCGTGGAGACGCTGAGGTCCTTGGAGGCACTGAGGTGCGTGGAGACGCTGAGGTGCTTGGAGGCACTGAGGTGCATGGAGATGCTGAGGTGCTTGGAGGCACTGAGGTGCGTGGAGACGCTGAGGTGCTTGGAGGCACGGAGGTGCGTGGAGACGCTGAGGTACTTGGAGGCACGGAGGTGCGTGGAGACGCTGAGGTACTTGGAGGCACGGAGGTGCGTGGAGACGCTGAGGTACTAGGAGGCACGGAGGTGCGTGGAGACGCTGAGGTGCTTGGAGGCATGCAGGTGCGTGGAGACGCTGAGGTACTTGGAGGCACGGAGGTGCGTGGAGACGCTGAGGTGCTTGGAGGCACTCAGGTGCATGGAGACGCTGAGCTGCTTGGAAGCGCGGAGGTGCGTGGAGACGCTGAGGTACTTGGAGGCACGGAGGTGCGTGGAGACGCTGAGGTACTTGGAGGCACGGAGGTGCGTGGAGACGCTGAGGTACTTGGAGGCACGGAGGTGCGTGGAGACGCTGAGGTACTTGGAGGCACGGAGGTGCGTGGAGACGCTGAGGTACTTGGAGGCATGGAGGTGAATGGAGACACTGAGGTACTTGGAGGCACTGAGAGCCACAGCAATACAGGAGCACTGGAGATCACAACTTCTAAGTAGAAAAGATGATACTCAGGCGCCGGAGCCCTGCCCGGCGTCTGAATTTGAACTTCCCGCCAGTACCGGATTGGTGGGAAGTGTTGATGACGTCACCCGCACCTTCAGTGGACGCCGGGCGTACCCGCGACGTCCACGGTCACGGGATGGAGCGCCGGGAGCCGGAGACCGCCAGCGAGGACGGCCGCACGGAGACCCAGCGTGCCCGGAGGGGTAAGTACGGCGGCGGCGGCATGACAGTACCCCCTCCTCTAGGAGTGGCCCCTGTACACTTCCCTGGCTTCGTAGGGTGTCTAGAATGGAAAATCCGGATTAGTCAAGGAGCTGAGACCTCAGAAGCTTTTATCCAACTTCTCTCTTCAGGACCATAACCTTTCCACTCTACCAGATATTGCAGGTTCTTATGATGATAACGAGAGTCCAGAATAGTTTTGATCTCGAAGTCTGTACCGGTTTCAGTTTCTACTGAGGTGGGGCTAGAAGACTTTGAATGAAAACGATTAAGGACGAGAGGACGAAGAAGAGAAACATGGAAGGCAATTGGTATGCGTAGATGAGAAGGTAAACCCAACTTGCAGACCACAGGATTCAGAACTTGTAGCACAGGATAAGGACCGATGAACCTTGGAGCAAACTTCATAGTGGGTACCTTTAACCGGAGATTACGTGTGGATAGCCATACCCTATCACCAACCTTGTATTGAGGAGCGGCTCGCCGTTTCTTGTCCGCGAAGTACTTGTATCGGACAGAAACCTTTTTAAGACAAGCATGAACCTTACTCCAAATTTGTCTAAAGTGTGATAAAGTGGAAGTCACAGCTGGAACCTCTTCTGTCGGAAGGATTGGCAATTCCGGAACTCGTGGGTGGAACCCATAGTTGATGAAGAACGGAGATTCGCCAGTGGAAGAATGAAATGAATGGTTATGGGTAAACTCCGCCCAAGGTAACAACTCCACCCAGTTGTCCTGTGAAGGGGAGAGATAAAGGCGGAGGAAAGTCTCCAAATCTTGGTTGACTCGTTCCGTTTGACCATTCGTTTGGGGATGATAGGCAGACGAAAACTTAAGTTTAATTTGTAAGGCTGAGCAGAGGGCTCTCCAGAACCTTGCAGTAAACTGTACCCCTCGATCAGAGACTATTTCTTGAGGTAAACCGTGCAACCGAAAGTGTTCCTGGATGAATAATAGAGCCAATTTGGGAGCTGTCGGCAGACCCGTCAATGGAATGAAGTGCGCCATCTTAGAAAAACGGTCGACGATCACCCAGACAGTGTTGAAACCTTTGGAACAGGGCAAGTCGGTGACGAAGTCCATGGAAATGTGAGTCCAGGGTTTTATAGGAATGGACAGAGGACGAAGTAACCCAGCAGGAGGTAGGCGAGGAGATTTATGCTGTGTACACTGTGGACAAGAATTAACGTAATCCTGTATATCCTTCCTCATGGAGTCCCACCAGTAAGATCTTTGCAGAAACTTGTACATCTTCTGGGCGCCGGGATGACCGGAAAACTTGGAGATATGGGCCCACTGTAGTATCCTCGACCGGAATTTAGCTGGTACGGACATTCTTCCAGGGGGAGGACCTGGAGTAGTTGAGGCAGCGGAGACAGAAATTGGATTCAGAATCAAACTCCGCTCAAAAGAATCCTCTTCATCTGTGGGAGTTTGTGAACGGGACAGTGCATCCGCTTTAGTATTGAAAGTCCCGGCTCGGTACTTGATAACAAAAGAAAATCGAGTGAAGAAGAGTACCCATCTAGCTTGGCGAGGATTCAAGCACTGTGCGGTTTTGATATACAACAAATTTTTGTGATCAGTGTAAATGGTAATCACATGTTTGGCCCCTTCTAAGAGATATCTCCACTCTTCCAAGGCAGATTTAATTGCCAAGAGTTCCTGGTCTCCAAAAGTGTAATTTCGTTCAGCCGGAGAGAATTTACGAGAATGAAAGCCACACGGATGTAATTTCTTATCTGAGGCGTACTGAGAGAGAACAGCCCCAACTCCGACCGAGGATGCGTCAACTTCTAGGAAGAAAGGTTCCTCGAAATTTGGTTGTTGGAGTACAGGAGCAGACATAAAAGCCGATTTCAAGTGGGAAAAGGCCTCTATGGCTTCGGGAGGCCACAAACCCGGGTTGGAACCCTTTCTCGTCAAGGCGGTAATGGGTGCAACAATGGTGGAGAAACTTCTAATGAACTTTCTATAATAGTTCGCAAAACCCAGGAATCTTTGTATTGCTTTCAAGGAGAGTGGCTGTGCCCAGTTCCGAATGGCGTAAAGTTTCTCCGGTCCATGCGAAGCTCCATCCCCAAGATGATATAACCGAGGAACGGTATTGATGTTACCTCGAAGGTACACTTGGATATCTTGGCATAGAGATGATTCTCACGTAGACGGCAGAGTACCTCTTTGACCTGTATCCTGTGTTCAGCAAGGTCTTTGGAAAAAATCAGTATGTCATCCAAATACACCACGACACTTAGGTATAACATGTCTCGGAAGATTTCATTGACGAATCCCTGGAAGACAGCAGGAGCATTGCTAAGACCGAACGGCATCACCAGATACTCATAATGCCCATCCCGGGTATTGAAGGCGGTCTTCCATTCATCTCCCTCTCTGATGCGTATAAGGTTATAGGACCCCCTCAAATCGAGCTTGGAAAAAACGTGGGCACCACGAACTCTATCAAATAGCTCTGTGATTAGAGGCAAGGGGTATTTATTTTTGATGGTAATATCATTTAGGCCGCGGTAGTCGATACATGGTCTTAACCCCCCGTCCTTCTTTTTCACGAAGAAGCCCGCTCCAGCCGGGGAGATAGAGGGGCGAATGAATCCCTTGTGAAGATTGGACTTGATATAGTCTGACATAGCTTGTGTCTCTGGAAGGGACAGAGGATAAATGCGACCCCGGGGCGGCATTTTCCCTGGGACGAGGTCAATGGGGCAATCCCAAGACCTAAGGGGTGGTAACTGGTCAGCCGCCTGTTCTGAGAACACATCCTTGAACTCTTGGTACGCCTCCGGGATAAGTTCTTCCTCCGCCTTAGTAGAAACACGTAGCGGATAGACAGGGGTGAGACAGTTAGCGTGACAAAAAGAACTCCAAGACCAAACCTGTGAGGTCTTCCAATCGATATGGGGATTGTGATTTTTGAGCCAAGGCATTCCGAGAACCAGATCGTGATGCATTTCCGGAATCACCAGGTACTCCAAATATTCTTGATGTAGAGCCCCGACCTCTAATTTAACTGGAACCGTGCGCTCTGTTATGATACCCTTGGATATCCTAGTACCATTGATAGCTGTCAAGGAAATAGGCCGTTCGATGGACCGTACTTCCAAACTCAGGCTTTGTAGACAGAGAGAAGAAACAAAATTCCCCACAGCCCCGGAGTCCAACAGGGCTTCAAAAGACTTGGAAGTAACCTTGGTGGTTAACGTTACAGGAAGCAAACAGTCCGAAGTTGGAGAAGATTTGGTCGTAACCCCCAACTTGACTCCTCCGGAACAAGCTAGCCTGCCCGTTTCCCATACGGGACTTGCAGGACTTGATGAAGTGACCCGCAGCTCCGCTGTACAGACAGAGTTTACCCTCATGACGACGCTGTCGCTCCTCCGGGGACAATCAGGATCGGTTAATCTGCATGGGTTCATCCGGACTTGGGACCACCGCTTGCCTTGCAGGGGGAATCCGGAACCTAGATCGATCCGATCGACTACGTTCACCTCCACGTTCCTGCATCCGGAGATCTACCATGACACAGAGGGAGATCAATTCCTCTAAAGAATCCGGAAGCTCCCGAGTGACCAACTCATCCTTCAGGCGATCAGAGAGACCGTTCCAGAAAGCAGCTCTCAGAGCCTCATTATTCCAGCGAAGTTCAGAGGCAATAGTTTGAAAATGAACCACATACTGGCCCACGGATCGGGAGCCTTGACGGATGCGGAGCAAGTCAGAAGAGGCCGAGGTCATCCTGTCGGGCTCGTCAAAAATTCGTCGAAAAGACGTGATGAATTCGGAATAATTGGAAACCAGTGAATCAGAACGTTCCCATAATGGAGACACCCAATCCAAGGCAGATCCTTCCAGCAGAGAAATAATATATGCCACCTTGGACCGGTCTGTAGGAAAGTTATGTGCAAGTAGCTCGAAATGTACCTCGCATTGGTTTAAAAAACCACGACAATTTTTAGGATTCCCATTATAACGGGACGGAGTAGGCAGCTGAAGGCGCGGAGTGGCACCGGCCGATGGTTGAACATTGCTGGAAGCGGCAACTGGTGCGGCTACTGGATCTGGTGCTGGAATTACCGAGGCTAGAGACGCCTGAATCTGATCCAGATGCCCGGACAACTCCTGGAGGTACTGCATCACCTGACCTTGTGCCGCTTCCTGACTTTGTACTCGGGAAGCCAGATTCTGGATGGCACTTGAGTCCGTGTTCCGATCCCCCGGGTCCATGAGGCCTGAGTATACTATCACTGACCTGGTTTGGGAGTGTTGTGGACTCGGGTTTCTTCCGATGACCGGGAAGAGGAACCGCAACTGGGCCGCAGCAGAGATGGCCGAATGTAGGTTTTCCTCATGCAGGATTTGGATGACAGGCAGGAGGCACGTGTGGATGCGGAAAGTCTCCTGAAAGACAAGACTTGAAAAGGCACTGATGAATTTGGTGAAGAATACCGTGAGCTCACCGAGAGCGATACTGAGGAGCTGGGAGGCACTGAGGTGCTTGGAGGCACTGAGGTGCTCGGAGACACTGAGGTGCTCGGAGGCACTGAGGTGCGTGGAGATGCTGAGGTGCTTGGAGGCACTGAGGTGCGTGGAGACGCTGAGGTGCGTGGAGACGCTGAGGTGCGTGGAGACGCTGAGGTACTTGGAGGCACTGAGGTGCGTGGAGACGCTGAGGTGCTTGGAGGCACTGAGGTGCGTGGAGACGCTGAGGTGCTTGGAGGCACTGAGGTGCGTGGAGGCACTGAGGTGCTTGGAGGCACGGAGGTGGGTGGAGACGCTGAGGTACTTGGAGGCACTGAGGTGCGTGGAGACGCTGAGGTGCTTGGAGGCACTGAGGTGCGTGGAGATGCTGAGGTGCTTGGAGGCACGGAGGTGCGTGGAGACGCTGAGGTACTTGGAGGCACGGAGGTGCATGGAGACACTGAGGTACTTGGAGGCACTTAGAGCCACAGCAATACAGGAGCACTGGAGATCACAACTTCTAAGTAGAAAAGATGATACTCAGGCGCCGGAGCTCTGCCCGGCGTCTGAATTTGAACTTCCAGCCAGTACCTGATTGGTGGGAAGTGTTGATGACGTCACCCACACCTTCAGTGGACGCGGGGCATACCCGCGACGTCCACACTCACAATTGCGGGACGGAGCCGGAGACCGCCAGCGAGGACGGCCGCACGGAGACCCAGCGTGCCCGGAGGGGTAAGTACGGCGGCCGCGGCATGACAGGCAGTTTTGGCAGTAGCCAAGTCAGCCACAATATTATTTAAGTCCTCCCCAAACAGAATATTTCTCTTGAAAGGGAGTACCTCCAGGGTATTTCTAGAGTCCAGATCCACAGACCAGGATCTCAGCCACAATATCCGGCGAGCCAGTACTGACGTAGTAGAGGCCTTGGCTGCTAGGATACCGGCATCAGAAGCCGCCTCTTTAATATATCGAGAAGCTGTGACAATATATGACAAGCATTGTCTAGCATGGTCTGAAGAGATTTCAACTTCTAACTCCAAGGCACATGCTTCAATAGCCTCTGCAGCCCATGTAACTGCAATAGTGGGCCTTTGTGCAGCACCCGTGAGGGTGTAAATCACTTTTAGACAACCCTCCACACGTTTATCCGTAGGCTTTTTTAGAGAAATGTGACGGTAGTGACAGGTAGAGCTGAGGAAACCACCATCCTAGCCACATGTGAGTCCACTGGAGGAGGAGTTTCGCAATTTTTAGACAGCTCTGGCGCGAGGGGATAGCGAGCCAGCATTTTCTTTTGAGGCACAAACTTCGTACCCGGGTTTTCCCAGGGTTCCTGACGTATATCCACTAGGTGGTCAGAGTGAGGTAAAACTTGCTTAACCACCTTCTGACGCTTGAACCTGGTTTATTAGGAGGGACAGATGGCTCGGGATCATCCGTAATCTGCAGAATTAATTTAATAGCCTCCACAAGATCAGGAACATCCACATGTGAACTACCCTCCCCATCAGCCGTATCTGAGTCAGAACCTGAGGGGTCAGTATATGTGCCGTCTTCATCAGACGAGGTGTCAGTGACAGCAGTGGATTGTGAGGAGATAAGCGCTTGCTTAGAAGACCTCTTGGACTTAGGCGAGCGTTGGTCAGACTTTTTAGTAGTCAAGGACTGGTTCAACTTCTTTAATTGAGCAGATAAATCATCCGCCCATGGCGGGTTAGCTGCAGGGACCACATACGGTTGTACCGGCATTGGGGGTCCCATAGGGGGATTTAGTTTATGAACTAGCGTATGCAGAAGCATGGAAAAAGCGGCCCACGGTTGGTGAGTATGTGCCTCCATTGCCACAGTCCCACTGGGGGACAAGGAGCCCCCAGAACCAGAGCCCACAGCTGCCATATTCTCCTCATATGGCTCCGTGGCGTCAGCAACACCGGCAGTGTGTTCAGCCCCAGAACCGTTACCCTCAGAAGCAGACATGATATAACTTGCAGTATGAGGTTAACACAGTACAATTATCAGCAGCACTATACCTCTAAACCCAAACCCCTGCGCAGTGTAGTCAGCACTAGCAGAGATAAAGGAGAGATATGGTGACTAAATCACAGAGAAAAATACGTAATACAGTATATCTTTGTGAAAATCCTATATTAGATAACACCTGACGCACCAAGCCCCCTCAGGTTATAGAATATAGGGATAGCAGGTTGAGTGAAAGACACGAAATGGACACCACTCAGCTATCAAATGCACACACAGAAAGTCACAGTTTGTACAATGCAGAGGTTATTACTGACAATAATACTGCACTGGACTAGCTTACACAGCTATATAACAATAGATATAACAGTACACAGTAAGAACTGGATGTATATCACAGGGTAATTGTACTATAAAACCCCTGACTAAGTGCACTCTTTCTTAACTATCACTGTCTAAAAAGGCAGGTAGAATACTTAAGTGTCATGTAAAGGCACAGCGCTGACAACCAGGCGGCTTTACATAGGAGGATTTGCCCAAGCAAGGGGGAGGGGCTTCAGGTCTAAGCCTTATCCCCTCTGCTGGCAAAACCACCGGGTACTGTGGGCGATATAAGAATTGGTTTAGAGAGAAAACCTGACCTGCGCCCATGCCCTGGTGATCTAGTGGGATCGCCTGTACTGCCACAGTGTCCACCGCCAGGGCGCGCGGCCCGCCTCCCACTGACCACGCCGGATCGCGATAAAGACCGGGTCCCGCAAGTGGGACCCACTTACCACCTCCCGAAGCGTGGCCACGCGATCCTGGAGAGCCCCAGCCGTGTGTGTCTAACGTGAAGAAAACCGGAGCCTCCGCTGTAGGTACCCGGCAACCAGGGCTCGGGAGTGTACAGCGCCGCTGGGGAGAGCTGGAGCTGCAGCAGTGCTGCTGCCCTTGAAGTCTTCACTTTTTACCTCATAAAAAGCTTTTCTTAGGGCTGCTTGGAGCAGCCCCTCTGTTCAGTGCCTGCTTACTGCAGCACCAACTTACAAAACTGAGCTCCTGTGCTGGGAGGCGGGGTGATATAGGAGGCGGCGTTGTGCATTCTGGGAACAGTCAAAGCTTTGAGCCTGTTGGTGCCTCGGATCAAGATCCTACTCTACACCCCATTGTCCAATCCTTGTGGAGCCCAGTGTACCCCGCAGCAGAAATCCTATTTTCTCTTACATCCTAGAGGATGGCGAGGTCCAATTTAGTACCATGGGGATGTACCAAAGCTCTCAGTACGGGAGGGAGAGTGCTGAGGTTCCTGCAGAACTGATTGACCAAACTTGAGGTCCTCCGAGGCCAAATTATCAAACTTGTAGAACTTAGCAAACGTGTTCGACCCTGACCAAGTAGCCGCTCTGCAAAGCTGAAGAGCAGAGACACCCCGGGCAGCCGTCCAGGAAGAACCCACTTTACGGGTAGAGTGGGCCTGAACAGATTTTGGAATCGGCAATATTACCGTAGAATACGCATGCTGGATAGTATGTCTGATCCAGCGAAAAATGGTATGCTTAGAAGCAGGACAACCAATCTTGTTGGGATCGTAAAGGACAAAGAGTGCGTCTGACTTCCTGTGACGAGCAGTTCGTTTCACATACATTTTCAAAGCCCGTACAACATCCAAGGACTATGAGGTAATCAAGGTGTCAGTGGCCACTGGCACCACAATAGGTCGGTTAATATGAAAAGCCGATACAACCTTTGGAAGAAACTGCTGACGCGTTCTGAGGTCAGCTCTATCCTCATGGAAAATCAAGTAGGGGCTCTTGTGCGACAATGCCCCCAATTCTGACACACGTCGTGCAGATGCCAATGCCAACAGTGTGACCGCCTTCCAAGTAAGAAACTTTAAGTCTACTCCTGCAAAGGTTCGAACCAATCCAATTGCAGGAACTGCAGCACCACATTAAGATCCCAAGGTGCCGTTGGAGGCACAAAGGGTGGTTGGATGTGGAGAACTCCTTTCAAGAATGTCTGAACCTCAGGAGGGATGCGGTCAACATCCCGCTGAACGGGATCCCGGCGGTCGAAATACCGACGCCGGAATCCCGACCGCCACAATCCCAACATATTCTCCCTCCGTGGGTGTCCGCAGCGTGGCGAGCGAAGTGAGCCCGCAAGGGGCTGCGTTCCGCTCGCCACCCCTGTCGGGATTGTGTGGTCGGGATTCCGGCGTCGGTATTTCGACCGCCGGGATCCCGTCCAGCGGGATTACGTACTGATCCCCCTCTGGAAGAGCAGCCAATTGTTTCTGGAAGAAAATGGACAAGGCCGAAATCTGGACCTTAATGGATCCCAAGCGTAGGCCCACATCCACACCTGCTTGCAAAAAGTGGAGAAAACGTCGTAGTTGACACTCCACCATTGGAACGTCTTGGATTCACACCAAGACACGTATTTTTTCCAAATGCGATGGTAATGCTTAAACGTTACCACCTTCCTAGCTTGGATTAGAGTAGGAATGACCTTGTTTGGAATGCCCTTCCGAGCTAAAATCTGGCGTTCAACCTCCATGCCTTTAAACATAGCCGCGGTAAGTCTTGATAGGCAAACGGCCCCTGTTGTAGAAGGTTCTCGCGAAGTGGAAGAGGCCTCGGATCCTCCAGCAGTAATTCCAGAAGATCCGCGTACCAAGCCCGCCTTGGCCAGTCCGGAGCAATGAGGATTGCCTGAACTCTTGTTCTTTTTATCAGTCTGAGAATCCTTGGGATGAATGGAAGTGGAGGGAACACATACACTGACTGGAACACCCACGAAGTTACCAGGGCGTCTACCGCCACTGCTTGTGGGTCTCTTGACCTGGAACAGTATCTCGGAAGCTTCTTGTTGAGGAGAGAGGCCATCATGTCTATGTGATGTACACCTCACCGGCTTCTTACCTATGCGAATACCTCCGGGTGGAGGCCCCATTTTCCTGGATGGAGATTGTGTCTGCTGAGGAAGTCTGCTTCCCAGTTGTCCACTCCCGGAATGAAGACCGCCGACAGCGCCAGCGCGTGCCTTTCCACCCAGAGGAGGATTCTCATTACATCTGACTTTGAAGCTCTGCTCTTCATTCCACCCTGCCTGTTTATGTAGAACACCGCTGTGACATTGTCCGACTGAACCTGAATGGCACAATCTTGCAGAAGATGTGACGCTTGTAGAAGGCTGTTGTACATGGCCCTTAGTTCCAGAACATTTATTGGAAAGACAGATTCCTGACTTGACCACCTTCCTTGGAAGTTTTCCCCCCCCGTGACTGCTCCCTGAGGCTTGCATCCATGGTTAGAAGAATCCAGTTCTGAATCCCGAACCTGCGGCCCTCAAGCAGGTGAGAAGTTTGCAGCCACCATAGAAGTGAAATCCTGGCTTTTTCGGCGACAGGCGTATCCGTTGGTGCATCTGAAGATGTGATCCCGACCACTTGTCCAGGAGATCCAGCTGGAAGAACCGTGCATGGAATCTTCTGTACTGTAGAGCCTCGTAGGCCTCCATCTTTCCCAGAAGGCAAATGCACAAATGAACCAATACCCAGGCTGGCTTCAGGACATCCCGGACCATTGATTGGATCACCAACGCTTTCTCCACTGGCAGAAACACCCTCTGCACTTCTGTGTCAAATATCCCCAGGAAGGGCAGTCTCCTTGTCGGCTCCAAATGTGACTTTGGAAGGTTCAGGATCCACCCATGATCCCGGAGTAGTTGAGTTGAGAGAGCAATACTCTGCAACAGCTACTCCCTGGAAGATGCCTTTTCAGCAGATCGTCCAGATATGGAATTATGTTCACTCCCTGTTTGCGGAGGAGCATCATCTCCGCAATGACCTTGGTGAACACTCTTGGTGCTGTGGAGAGGCCAAATGGTAATGTCTGGAACTGATAGTGACAGTCCTGTAGTGCAAACCGCAGATAAGCCTGGTGAGTCGGCCAGATCAGAATGTTAAGGTACGCATCCTTGATATCCAGGGATACCAGGAATTCCCCCTCTTCCAGACCTGAGATCACCACTCTCAGAGGCCAAAATCTACTAAGAATTCGAGTTTGTCCAATTTGTGTTTTTTTTTCTAAGTCCCAATCCGGGAATTCACTAAGCACCAATCTCGGCAGTGTTTGGACTATTCGTAATGGTTTGATTAGCAAAGTTCAGAAATACGAATGAATAGACCATCGGTCAAACACGACTGTTATTTTATACAATACGGGCATTCACTATTCATTCGTATTTGGGTGTTAGTCTCTGAGTGCTCAAGTGCGGGTCTGTTTTTTTCCGATTCGTTAAAAAAAGCAGCAAAAAAATAGACCTGCTTTTTCCAGTCGAGTTTGGATAACCATGCACGGATCAGTGAGATCTGTGCATGGTTATCTATGGGAAAGGGTCTGTTTAGTGTTAAAACTTAAAAAAAATTGCGTGGGGTCCCCCCTCCTAAGCATAACCAGCGGGCTCTTTGAGCCGGTCCTGGTTGTCAAAATATGGGGGAAAAATGACAGGGGTTCCCCCATATTTCATCAACCAGTACTGGGCTCTGCGCCTGGTCCTGGTTCCAAAAACACAGGGGACAAAAAGCGTAGGGGTCCCCCGTATTTTTGAAACCAGCACCAGGCTCCACTAGCCAGGTACATAATGCCACAGCCGGGGGACACTTTTATACTGGTCCCTGCGGCCCTGGCATTACATACCCAACTAGTCACCCCTGGCCGGGGTACCCTGGAGGAGTGGGAACCCCTTAACTCAAGGGGTTCCCCTCCTCCAGCCACCCAAGGGCCAGGGGTGAAGCCAGAGGCTGTCCCCCCATCCAAGGGCGGTGGATGGGGGGCTGATAGCCATGTGTTAAAAATGTGAATATTGTTTTTAGTAGCAGTACTACAAGTCCCTGCAAGCCTCCCCCGCAAGCTGTTACTTGGAGAACCACAAGTACCAGCATGCGGTTGAAAACCTGGCCCGCTGGTACCTGTAGTACTACTACTACTAAAAAAATACCCCCAAAAAAACAGGACACACACACCGTGAAAGTATAAGTTTATTACATACATGCACACCTCCATACATACATACTTACCTATGTTCCCACGAGGCTCGGTCCTCTTCTCCATGTAGAATCCTTGGGGGACCTGTGAAAAAAATTATACTCACATAATCCAGTGTAGATTGTGTCCAAAGTATAATCCACGTACTTGGCAAAAAAAAAAAACGGAAACCCGACCACGCACTGAAAGGGGTCCCATGTTTACACATGGGACCCCTTTCCCCGACTGCCAGGACCCCCCCTGACTCCTGTCAAAGAGGGTACCTTCAGCCAATCAGGGAGCGCCACGTCGTGGCACTCTCCTGATTGGCTGTGTGCTCCTGTAGGCAGCAGACGGCACAGATACAATGTAGCGCCTGTGCGCTCCATTGTAGCCAATGGTGGGAACTTTGCGGTCAGCGGTTGACCCGAAAGTAACCTCACCGCTGACCGCAAAGTTCCCAAACGATGAAACCACCTTAGGCAAAAATTGAGGACGAATCCTCAACTCTGCTCGATCCACATGGAAAATCAGATAGGGGCTTTTATGAGACAAAGCCGCCAATTCGGACACCCGCCTTGCAGATGCCAAGGCCAACAACATGACCACCTTCCAAGTGAGAAATTTCAATTCAACTGTTTGAAGAGGCTCAAACCAGTGAGATTTTAGGAACTGTAACACCACGTTAAGGTCCCATGGTGCCACTGGGGGCACAAAAGGTGGCTGGATGTGTAGCACTCCCTTTACAAAAGTCTGGACTTCTGGGAGAGAAGCCAATTCCTTCTGAAAGAATATAGATAGGCTCCATAAAGGTACAGATTTCGGCCCTAACTTCAGGCCCATATCCACTCCTGTCTGTAGAAAGTGGAGAAAAAGGCCCAAGTGGAAATCTTCCGTAGGAGCATTCTTGGCTTCACACCAAGATACGTACTTCCTCCAGATACGGTGATAATGTTTCGCCGTCACCTCCTTCCTAGCCTTTATCAGAGTAGGGATGACTTCCTCCGGAATACCTTTCCCAGCTATGATTCGGTGTTCAACCGCCATGCCGTCAAACGTAACCGCGGTAAGTCTTGGAACACGCAGGGCCCCTGCTGCAACAGGTCCTCCCTGACAGGAAGGGGCCATGGATCTTCTGTGAGCATCTCCTGAAGATCTGAATACCAGGCCCTTCGAGGCCAATCTGGAACAATGAGTATTGTCTGCACTCTTTTTCGTCTTATGATTCTCAATATTTTTGAGATGAAAGGACGAGGAGGGAACACATAGACTGACTGAAACACCCATGGTGTCACCAGGGCGTCTACCGCTACTGCTTGAGGGTCCCTTGACCTGGCACAATACCTCCGAAGCTTCTGGTTGAGGTGTGACGCCATCATGTCTATTTGAGGAAGTCCCCAAAGACTTGTTATCTCCCCACTCTCCTGGATGGAGATCGTGTCTGCTGAGGAAGTCTGCTTCCCAGTTGTCCACTCCCGGAATGAAGACTGCTGACAGAGCGCTTACGTGATTTTCCGCCCAGCGAAGAATCCTGATGGCTTCCGCCATTTCCACTCTGCTCCTTGTCCCGCCTTGGCGGTTTACATGAGCCACGGCTGTGACGTTGTCTGATTGAATCAGAACCGGTAGGTCGCGAAGAAGATTCTCCGCTTGTCGTAGGCCGTTGTGTATGGCCCTTAATTCCAGTATGTGGATGTGTAGACAAGCCTCCTGGCTTGACCATAGTCCCTGAAAATTTCTTCCTTGTGTGACTGCTCCCCATCCTCGGAGGCTCGCATCCGTGGTCACCAGAACCCAGTCTTGAATGCCGAACCTGCGACCCTCTAGAAGGTGAGCACTCTGCAGCCACCACAGGAGAGACACCCTGGCCCTGGGGGACAGGCTTATTTTCTGATGAATTTGAAGATGGGACCCGGACCACTTGTCCAGAAGGTCCCACTGAAATGTCCTCGCATGAAACCTGCCGAAGGGGATGGCCTCGTAGGTCGCCACCATTTTTCCCAGTACTCGAGTGCATTGATGAACTGACACTCTGTTCAGTTTTAACAGGTCTCTGACCATGTTCTGGAGTTCCTGGGCTTTTTCCATTGGGAGAAAAACACTCTTTTGTTCCTTGTCCAGAATCATACCTAAGAACGATAGCCGAGTCGTTGGAACCAACCGTGACTTTGGTAGATTTAGAATCCAGCCATGCTGCTGGAGCACTCTCAGGGAGAGCGACACGCTTATCAGCAACTGATCTCTCGATCTCGCTTTTATCAGGAGATCGTCCAAGTATGGGATAATTGTGACTACCTGCCTGCGCAGGAGCACCATCATTTCTGCCATTACCTTGGTGAAAATCCTCGGGGCCGTGGAAAGCCCAAACGGCAACGTCTGAAACTGGTAATGACAGTCCTGAACAGCGAATCTCAGGTATGCCTGATGAGGGGGATATATGGGGACATGAAGGTATGCATCCTTTATGTCCAGTGACACCATAAAATCCCCCCCTTCCAGGCTGGAGATATCTGCCCGGAGCGATTCCATCTTGAATTTGAACTTTTGCAAGTACAGGTTTAGGGATTTTAGATTTAGAATGGGTCTGACCGAGCCATCCGGTTTCGGAACCACAAACAGGGTTGAATAGGACCCCTTCCCCTGTTGAACTAGGGGAACCTTGACAATCACTTGCTGTTGACACAGCTTTTGAATTGCAGCTAAAACTATCTCCCTCTCTGGGGGAGAAGCTGGTAAAGCCAATTTGAAAAATCGGCGCGGAGGCACCTCTTCGAATTCCAGCTTGTAGCCTTGGGATACAATTTCCATCACCCAAGGATCCACGTCTGACTGAACCCAGACGTGGCTGAAGAGTCGAAGACGTTCCCCCACCGGCGCGGACTCCCTCAGTGGAGCCCCAGCGTCATGCAGTGGATTTAGTAGAAGCCGGGAAGGACTTCTGCTCCTGGGAACTAGCCGTGGCAGGCATTCTTTTTCCTCTACCCTTACCTCTGGCGAGGAAGGAAGAGCCCTGACCTCTTCTGGACTTATGCGACCGAAAGGACTGCATCTGATATAGTGGTGTTTTCTTTTGCTGTGGGGGAACATAAGGCAAAAAAGTAGATTTACCTGCGGTAGCTGTGGAAACCAGGTCCGCGAGACCTTCCCCAAATAAAACCTCACCCTTGTAAGGCAAAACTTCCATATGCCTCTTTGAGTCGGCATCACCCGTCCATTGGCGGGTCCACAGGGCTCGCCTAGCAGAAATCGCCATGACGTTGGCTCTCGAACCTAGCAGCCCAACGTCTCTCTGAGCGTCTCTCATATATAAGACTGCGTCTTTAATGTGACCTAAGGTCAAGAAAATGGTATCCCTATCCAGGGTATCAATGTCAGCTGACAAGGTATCTGTCCAAGCTGCTACCGCGCTACAAACCCAAGCTGATGCTATTGCCGGTCTGAGCAAAGCACCCGTATGTGTATAAATCGATTTTAAGGTAGTTTCCTGTCTGCGATCAGCAGGATCCTTGAGGGCCGCCGTGTCTGGAGACGGTAGCGCCACCTTCTTGGACAAGCGCGTTAAAGCCTTGTCCACTCTGGGCAAGGATTCCCACCGTACCCTGGGGGTAATTCCAAGTTGATCGCAGCAGGATTTTTGTTAGCAATTGGGCAAAACCATGTGCACTGCAGGGGAGGCAGATGTAACATGTGCAGAGAGAGTTAGATTTGGGTGTGGTGAGTTCAATCTGCAATCTAAATTGCAGTGTAAAAATAAAGCAGCCAGTATTTACCCTGCACAGAAATAAAATAACCCACACAAATCTAACTCTTTCTGCACATGTTATATCTGCCTCCCCTGGAGTTACCCCCCCTGTCCTGTGCAGGGAAAGGATACGCCATAAGAATCCTCTTGGGAATCTGCAGTTTTTTGTCTGGAGTTTCCCAAGCTTTTTCAAATAACTCGTTCAGCTCATGAGATGGGGGAAAGGTTACCTCAGGTTTCTTTTCCTTAAACATGTCAGACAGAACATGTCTGTCAGGGACAGAAGGGTCATCTGTGATATACAAAACATCTTTTATTGCAATAATCATATAATGAATACTTTTGGCCACCCTTGGGTGTAACCTCGCATCATCGTAGTCGACACTGGAGTCAGAATCCGTGTCGGTATCAGTGTCTGCTACCTGTGACAAGGGATGTTTCTGAGAGCCCGAAGGGCCTTGTGACACAGTCAAAGCCATGGATTGACTCCCTGCTTTTTCTCTGGACTCTGCTTTGTCCAATCTTTTATGTAATAAAGCCACATTTGCATTTAAAACATTCCACATATCCAACCAATCAGGTGTCGGCGTTGCCGACGGCGACACCACAATCATCTGCTCCACCTCCTCCTTTGATGAGCCTTCCGCCTCAGACATGCCGACACACACGTACCGACACCCCCACACACTCAGGGATATATCTATATGGAGACAGTCCCCCAATAAGGCCCTTTGGAGAGACAGACAGAGAGTATGCCAGCACACACCCAGCGCCACCGGACACTGGAATAAAATCCCAGTTAGTACAGCGCTTTTATATAAATATGTAAATACACTCACTGCGCCAATGAAATGTGCCCCCCCTCCTCTTTTTTGCCCTCTGTAACCGTGTTCAGCAGGGGAGAGTCCGGGGAGCCAGCTTCTCTGCAGTGTGCTGTGGAGAAATTGGCGCTGGTTAGTGCTGGAGGATCAAGCCCCGCCCCCTCACCGGCGGGCTTTGGTCCCGCTCAACTTATTTATACTGGCGGGGGTTTATTAATATACTGCATCCGCAGTATCTACTTTATATGCCAGTGTCCCTAGAGGTTTTTATTGCTGCCCAGGGCGCCCCCCATGCGCCCTGCACCCTTACAGTGCCTGCTGTGTGTGTATGTGTGGGAGCAATGGCGCGCAACGTTACCGCCGCGCGTTACCTCAGTGAAGAACTGAAGTCTTCTGCCGCCTTTGAAGTCTTCTTTCTTCGTATACTCACCCGGCTTCTATCTTCCGGCTCTGTGAGGAGGACAGCGGCGCGGCTCCGGGACGAACGGCGAGGGTAAGACCTGCGTTCCGACCCTCTGGAGCTAATGATGTCCAGTAGCCTAAGAAGAAGAGCCTATCTTTAAGTAGGTCTGCTTCTCTCCTCTCAGTCCCTCGAAGCAGGGAGCCTGTTGAAAATAAAAAACCTAACAAAAAGTATTTTTCAGAGAAACTCAGGAGAGCTCCCCTGCAATGCACCCAGTCTCCCCTGGGCACAGGATCTAACTGAGGTCTGGAGGAGGGGCATAGAGGGAAGAGCCAGTGCACACCCATTCTAAAGTCTTTAGAGTGCCCATGTCTCCTGCGGAGCCAGTCTATACCCCATGGTCCTTATGGAGTCCCCAGCATCCTCTAGGACGTAAGAGAAATATGGACCTTGAGGGAGGCCAGACGAAGGCCTAAGTCCAGGCCTTGTTGCAGAAAAGCCAGAAGTCATGGGGTTTTGAACTTGTAAACATCGCTGTTCTTAGCAGCACACCAGGTGAAGTAAGAGTTCCAGACCCTGTAGTAAATCCGAGCCGAAGCTGACTGGAACTTTGTGATTGTGTTGGGACGCCATCAGGTCTACATCTGGTAGGCCCAACTTGTCAACTAGGAGTTGAAACTCCTCCAGCGTGTATGTCCTGACGGAAATCCGCTTCCCAGTTGCGGACACCCGGAATGAACACTGTTGATATTGCTGGCAGATGGCATTCCGCCAAAGGAAGAATTCTGGAGACTTCCATCATTGCTTTTCGGCTTTGAGTGCCGCCTTGACGATTTATGTACGCCACCGCGGTGGTGTTGTCCGACTGTACTTGAACAGGCCTGTTCCTTAACAGAGGTAGGGCTAGTGTCAAGGCATTGAACACTGCCCGCATTTCCAGAATGTTGATGGGGAGGAAAGACTCCTCCTTGGTCCAGCGACCCTGGAGAGTGTGTTGCTCGAACACCGTGCCCCATCCCCGCAGACTTGCGTCTATCTGCAGGAGGACCCAGTGGGGAATCCAGAAGGGACGGCCCCTGCTCAACTGTTGATCCTGGAGCCACCAGGACAGGGATAAACGGACCTCCGAAGTCAGGACCATCATTTGAGACCTGAGCCGCTGAGGCCGACCGTCCCACTTAGATAGGATTAACCATTGGAGAGGGCGAGAATGGAATTGAGCATACTCCACCATGTCGAAAGTCGACACCATGAGGCCTAGTACTTGCATCGTCGAGTGAATAGACACTTTTGGGCGAGAGAGGAAGTATCTGATCCTGTCCTGAAGCCTCAGGACCTTCTCTGGAGACAGAAACAGACTCTGGCTGCGCATATCCAGCAGGGCCCCCAGGTGCACCATGTGCGGCGCAGGGACCAGGGAGGACTTTTTCCAATTGATCAGCCATCCGTGGACTGTGAGGAATTGCACCGTCAGCTGGAGATGACTCAGGAGGACATCTTGGGAGCTTGCCAGGATCAGCAGGTCGTCCAGATACGGCAGGATCCTGATCCCTGTTGACGGAGATGAGCTGTTATCACGGCCATGACCTTGGTGAAATTCCGAGGGGCCATAGTCAGTCCAAACGGCAGAGCCCTGAATTGATAATGGAGGTTGCCAATAGTAAATCGCAGATATTGCTGATGCGAAATGGCAACAGGTATATGCAGGTAAGCATCCTGAATATCCAGGGATACCATGTAGTCCCCAGATTCCATGGGCAGTACAATGGAGCGCAGTGTTTCCATACAGGACTTGGAAACTCTCACAAACTTGTTCAGTGACTTGAGGTTGAGAATAGGCTGGAAAAACCCATTGGGTTTCGGAACTAATAACAGGGTCGAGTAGTAACACCACCACTCTTGTCTCCATGAGGGATTGGACAACCAAGTGTAGAGCTTGAGCCTTCAATGGGTCTGATGGGATGACCGTTGCGCACAACTGGCGAGGGGGACGGCTCTTGAAAGAGACCGCGTACCTGTGAGAGACAACTTTCTGCACCCATGCATCTGAAGTGATCCTTAACCAGACCTGGGTGAACTGCAGGAGTCAGCCTCCCACCCTGGGGTATCCCAGGGGAAGGCCCGCCCCATCATGCTGCAGGCTTGTCCTGTTTGTAAGCAGGCTGACGGGCAGCCCAGGATTGTTTCGATTTGGGCTTACCGGCCTTGGAAGTACGAGGCTTGCTCTAGTATCCCTGACCCTTTGATTTACCTGAGGTCCGAAAGGAACGAAAAGTAGTACTTTTAGCTTTTGGAGCAGAACAAGTAGTATTAGGAAGGCACGCAGTCTTAGCAGAGGCTAAGTCAGTCACAATCTTATTAAGATCTTCTCCAAAAAGGATGTCTCCCTTAAAATGGATCACCTCCAGTCTTCTTGGAATCTAGGTCCACCTTCCAAGACAGCAACCACAGAATCCGGCGAGCCAAAATAGACGTAGTGGACGCTTTGGACGCCAGAATACCTGCTTCAGAGAACGCCTCTTCAGTATAATTGGAGGCGGTGGTAATATGAGACAGACACTGTTTGACAATGTCAGAAATATCCTGAGGTAGCTCTTCCTCCAGTACCTGAACCCACGCATCAATAGCTTTTGCAGCCCAGGAGGCCGCAATAGTGGGCCTGTGAATTGCTCCAGTTAGGCAATAAATACACTTCAGGCATCCCTCCACACGCTTATCTGTCGGCTCCTTCAGGGAGGTAACAGTGGTAACAGGCAGAGAAGAGGAAACCACGATCCGTGAAACGTGTGAGTCGACCGGCGGTGGAGTTTCCCACTTGTTAGTTAACTCCACAGGGATAGGAAAACGAGCCAACATCTTCTTTGATAGGGCAAACTTCTTTACTGGGGAGACCCAAGCCTCTTGACATATGTCAATAAAAGGTCAGAGTGAGGAAAAACAACCTTTGCCACCTTCTGACGCTTGAATTTATCAGGCTTTTTTTTGATGCAGTAGTGGGATCAGCTTCATCATCAATCTGGAGAACCATTTTGATAGCTTCCACTAATTCAGGGACATCAACCTGAGGTACATGCTACCCATCAGAGTCCGCTGAGTCAGAATCAGTCAGATCAGTATAGGCCCCATCTTCATCAGAAGTATCTGAAACATGAGTGGATTGAGAGGAGGAAATCACACGCTTAGAAGGCCCCTTTGCTCCAGAGGGCTGAGGTGTGGACTTCTGTTTAACCAAGGATTTATTCAAAACCTGTATCTGGTTAGTGTGTCCACCCAAGGCGGATTAGCTACAGGGACAATTTGTGGCTGCGATGGCACAGGCAGTCCCACAGGGGGCGTAAGATGGGTTTCCAAAGTATATAACATACAAGAAAAGGCGGCACACGGTGGCTCTTGGTTGGCCACGGGGGCCACAGGTGGAGTGGGAGATGTAACGGACCCAGTACCCACATCCCCAGCAGCAGGTTCCCCTCCCGGTATATCTGTGGGAGCAGCACTGCCTGATGCAGGAGCGTCCACGGAATTTCTGCACTGTGTGGCAGACATTATGAGAATGCAGCCGTGGGGCACACAGTACAATATAGCCAAACAATAGGAATACCGTAATCCCCTGGTTTGTGCGCTAAAAAAAGCAAGACACAAACAGAGAAATGAATCGGTATGGGGTGACTGAAATACACAGACAAAATACACTGAGATGTATAGACTGTGTAGCACTATATATGTGTATTTATAGACAAATAAACGTGGTCCCTGACGCACTTATCCTCACAGGGTTCAGAATATAGTGATAGCAAGGGTGTGATACACTTGAAAAGGAGAGCACACACAGTAGCTATATGGCACACTCAGTCACAAACACAATGCAGGAATAATGTACACAACAATAATACTGCACTGGACAGGCAATGTACATGCAATGGCAGATATGTATATGCAGAGAGATATAACAATGCACAGCAGTACTGGATGTATATCACAGAATAATTGTACTACCTATTCTGTCAGCAACACACTTATTTCTTAACTAACACAGTCAAATGACAGGTAGAATACTCAAGTGTCCTTTATAAGCATGGCGCTGGAACAGGCGGCTATACAGAGGAGACAGCACCCAGCAATCCCATAAATCCCATAAAGAGCAGCCCTTCAGCTAAAATGGCGCCAGGTCTCAGCAGGGAGTGAGGGGAAAGTGAAAGCAGCTCCAGGGCAGGAACATCTGCAGTAGATGGCGCCCGAAGCTGGGGGAGGGGCTACAGCCAGCGCTCTATCCCCACAATGCTGGACTTCACCACCGGTAACTTAAGGAGCCTAAAAGAAATGCCTGTGCTCCGTTTACTGCCCTGGTGGATATAGTGCGGTCCCTGAGCAGTACAGTGTCCACACCAGCCGCGTGGTCCGTATCCCATGTGCCGTGCGCGAATTGCAATTTGTACCCGGCGGTTCCCCCTGGGGGACCCTCTTACCTCCTCCCCAAGTCCTGCAGCCACGCGATCCTGGAGATGAGCAGCGGTGGTGTGCCAAAATACCGATGCGTCTCCGCTGTAAATACCCAGGAACCAGGCCACGGAAGTATACAGCGCCGCAAAGGGGAGGTGATGGAGCCGCAGCACGGCATGTCTCCCAGACATAAAAGTGCTGTGGCTCAGTAGCATAGTAAAAGCTTTCTTCATTTCTTCAAAGTCTTCATGGCTGCCTAAGGCAGCCCCCTCTGTTAGTGACCTGCACTGGAGGCACCAACTTTAAAACTGAGCTCCTGTGCACGGAGGAGGGGTTATCTAGAGGAGGCGGTGCGGTGCATCCTGGGAACAAAGTTTTTAGCCTGTTGGTGCCTCAGATCAAGATCCAACTCTACACGCCGAAGTTATTCCCTGTGGAATACCAGTGTACCCTGCTGCAGAAAAACAACTTAAAAAAAAATAAAAAAAGCTTTTTTTGTTTAAACCAAAAAAACAGTAATAAATCCTGCTCATTATATTAATACTATTAGAAACATTGATCAGCCATGTTTTAATGCTTTCTGACATGAACAGTCCAAAGTTATTAAGCTATAGGTGCGGACACACTAGGCGATGTGCTCCATGAGCGACATCGCCTAGTGTGTCCCCCTCCCAGGCTGCCTGATGTGGGCATACACACTGTTCGATATCACTAGCACAGTGATGTCATGCATCTTTGAACAATGAGTTCATATTGAGCTGCATGAACGGCCGACGCCGAGGGTCATTAACGACCCAGGGGGCTGCTCGCGTTGTAAGCAGCATGCACACTGGGCAATATAGTAAACGATATTGCTCAAGAGGGTAAAAATGAACAATATCATTTACTATATCGCCTAGTGTGTACAGGCCTTGAGATATGATTAGTTTACATCTTTTAATAAAAACAACTTTACTGCTTATTCCTATTACATCTATACATCTAATATATGTAGATAGACTAAACATTAAAACATACAATGTAAGACAATGAAATAAGAACAAGTTAATGTTTAGCATTCTTCCTACTTATTTATTATTATCCTTTATTTATGTGTGTCACAAGGGTTCCGCAGGACCTAACAAAGTACACTAACAAATTAGTAAAACAAGAAAAACAGCAACTTAGAGTACAAGACAATGTAGGACAAGTACAAGGTATATATGTTGGAAGAGTGTACTGGGCTATCTGGTGCAGTGAGGTCAGTCCACACACTTAGTGACTTACACAGTAATGTGGGTTTATTTAGTGAACACAGGTGACTCAGATGTAACACTGATATCTGTAATCAGGAGCCCATATATCACACAAGGTAACAGCATTAGGTAGCGGTACTTATCACGAGATGTATGTGGTGGTGAGGGATGGAGGACTGCATAGCCGTGCAGTCTGACTCCCATTGTAGAGAAGATGATGTGGTGCCCAGCTCAGCGTCAACTCTTGAGCTTGGATACATGCACGGGAACACTGCAAGTCTCTGTAGCTGAGATATGCTCCCAGTCTCAGCTCTGCACACTTGTACACCAGGACTCTGTCTCTGAGTCTCTGTGTGTGTCACACTCTCCTCACTCTCTCTGAGATGGAGGAACAGGAACTACATCATATAACTCCACCTCCGAGTGACTCCTGGCACTAGAGGTCTAACACTCTAACACTAGGGGATGCACCCATAGACTGATACACAGAAGGAGACAGGTACAGAGCACACCATATCCTAACAATATAAACATGGCTGAATAAGCATACATGACAAGGAGTCTGGAGTAGAAAATAGTGTAAGGAAAGGAAAAGCACATGAGAGGGCCCTGATTATGAGAGCTTACATTATAAGGGGGGGGGGGGGCGGGGGGGCAGACAAGGGTGACACGTGTGTGGTAGACAATGAGCATGGAAGAGAGAGTTAGGATGAGAGACGCCTGGGTTTCATGAAGTGGGGTATGAGAGCCAATTTGAAGTTTTGTTGAGAGGTTGGAGAGTCTGATAGGGGGAAAGTAGTGAATTCCAGAGATAGGGAGCAGCACATGCAAAATACTGGAGGCAGGAATGGGAGGAAGTAATCATTTGGCAAGAGGCGGAGTGCATTTGTGGAGCAGAGAGGACGGACAGCAGTGTAAAGGGAGATCAGTTCAGAGATGTAAATTGGAGAGGAATGGGTAAGGGTCTTAAAAGTAATTGAGAAACTTGAACTGGTTTCTGAAGGGGAGCCAATGTAGGGCTTGTAAGAGAAAGGAAGTGGATGTAGTACGGCTAGCGAGGAAGATGAGCCGGGATCAGCACTGAACATAGATTGGAGTGGATAGAGACAGTTGTAAGGGAGGTAGATATAGTCGTCAGAGATTACAGTAGTCCAATCTGGAGATGACCAGTGAGCGGATGAGTGTCATAGTAGCATCCAGGGTGAGAAATATTTTTGATTTTACGTATAACTTACAATTAAATCTAAATAGGAATACAAAATAAAATATGCAAAAGCACTTTTCAGAGAAACACAGATACAAAAAGGAGGAGTTAGCACTGGGTATGCTGCTGACATTAAGCATTTTAAATATTTAATTTTTTTTTTTTTATAATAGGCTTTCTTTCTTTTTTTTTTATAGAGGTCACAGCGCCGAGTGGTCTTTAAAAAACAAAAAAACAAAACCCCCAATTGGTTTAAACTATGGATTAGACCAGCCAACTGTAATGAAAAGTTTTGGTGGTGGCCTTCCAATGTCCATCTCTACAGTGCTGTGTGAAGCTACAGCATAACAGTGACTAACAGTCCACGACAGCAGTTACGATTGATCAAGATTGTGTCCTGAGGGACCCAAACTCCCCCCCCCCCCCCCAAATCCCACTGTTCTCTTGTAAATATGCACTATAACGCAAAAAAGTGACCTCTAAAATTGAATTACATTATGGATAAAAAAAATAAGAATTTACTTACCGATAATTCTATTTCTCGGAGTCCGTAGTGGATGCTGGGGTTCCTGAAAGGACCATGGGGAATAGCGGCTCCGCAGGAGACAGGGCACAAAAAAGTAAAGCTTTACTAGGTCAGGTGGTGTGCACTGGCTCCTCCCCCTATGACCCTCCTCCAGACTCCAGTTAGGTACTGTGCCCGGACGAGCATACACAATAAGGGAGGCATTTTGAATCCCGGGTAAGACTCATACCAGCCACACCAATCACACCGTACAACTTGTGATCTAAACCCAGTTAACAGTATGACAACAGAAAGGGCCTCTTAAAGATGGCTCCTTAACAATAACCCGAATTAGTTAACAATAACTATGTACAAGTATTGCAGATAATCCGCACTTGGGATGGGCGCCCAGCATCCACTACGGACTCCGAGAAATAGAATTATCGGTAAGTAAATTCTTATTTTCTCTATCGTCCTAAGTGGATGCTGGGGTTCCTGAAAGGACCATGGGGATTATACCAAAGCTCCCAAACGGGCGGGAGAGTGCGGATGACTCTGCAGCACCGAATGAGAGAACTCCAGGTCCTCCTTTGCCAGGGTATCAAATTTGTAAAATTTTACAAACGTGTTCTCCCCCGACCACGTAGCTGCTCGGCAGAGTTGTAATGCCGAGACCCCTCGGGCAGCCGCCCAAGATGAGCCCACCTTCCTTGTGGAGTGGGCTTTTACAGTTTTAGGCTGTGGCAGGCCTGCCACAGAATGTGCAAGTTGAATTGTGTTACAAATCCAACGAGCAATCGACTGCTTAGAAGCAGGTGCGCCCAACTTGTTGGGTGCATACAATATAAACAGCGAGTCAGATTTTCTGACTCCAGCCGTCCTTGCAATGTATATTTTTAAGGCTCTGACAACGTCCAACAACTTGGAGTCCTCCAAGTCGCTAGTGGCCGCAGGCACCACAATAGGTTGGTTCAGATGAAATGCTGATACCACTTTAGGGAGAAAATGCGGACGAGTCCGCAGTTCTGCCCTATCCGAATGGAAGATTAGATAAGGACTTTTATAAGATAAAGCCGCCAATTCAGATACTCTCCTGGCAGAGGCCAGGGCTAGTAACATAGTCACTTTCAATGTGAGATATTTCAAATCCACCTTTTTCAATGGTTCAAACCAATGGGATTTGAGGAAATCTAAAACTACATTTAGATCCCACGGTGCCACCGGAGGCACCACAGGAGGCTGTATATGCAGTACTCCCTTGACAAAAGTCTGGACCTCAGGGACAGAGGCCAATTCTTTTTGGAAGAATATTGACAGGGCCGAAATTTGAACCTTAATGGATCCCAATTTGAGACCCATAGATAATCCTGATTGCAGGAAATGTAGGAAACGACCCAGTTGGAATTCCTCCGTCGGAACCCTCCGATCCTCGCACCACGCTACATATTTTCGCCAAATGCGGTGATAATGTTTCACGGTGACTTCCTTCCGTGCCTTAATCAAGGTAGGAATGACTTCTTCTGGAATGCCTTTCCCTTTTAGGATCTGGCGTTCAACCGCCATGCCGTCAAACGCAGCCGCGGTAAGTCTTGAAAAAGACAGGGACCCTGCTGTAGCAGGTCCCTTCTCAGAGGTAGAGGCCACGGTTCGTCCGTGAGCATCTCTTGAAGTTCCGGATACCAAGTCCTTCTCGGCCAATCCGGAACCACTAGTATTGTTCTTACTCTTCTTTGCCGTATGATCTTCAATACCTTTGGTATGAGCGGCAGAGGAGGAAAGACATACACTGACTGGTACACCCAAGGAGTTACCAGTGCGTCCACAGCTATTGCCTGTGGATCTCTTGACCTGGCGCAATATTTGTCCAGTTTCTTGTTGAGGCGAGACGCCATCATGTCTACAATTGGTCTTTCCCAACGGTCTATTAACATGTTGAAGACTTCTGGATGTAGACCCCACTCTCCCGGATGAAGATCGTGTCTGCTGAGGAAGTCTGCTTCCCAGTTGTCCACGCCCGGGATGAACACTGCTGACAGTGCTATCACGTGATTCTCCGCCCAGCGAAGAATCTTGGCAGCTTCTGCCATTGCACTCCTGCTTCTTGTGCCGCCCTGCCTGTTTACATGGGCGACCGCCGTGATGTTGTCCGACTGAATCAACACCGGCTTTCCTTGCAGGAGAAGTTCCGCCTGGCTTAGAGCATTGTAGATTGCTCTTAGTTCCAGAATGTTTATGTGAAGAGACTTTTCCAGACTCGTCCATACTCCCTGGAAGTTTCTTCCTTGTGTGACTGCTCCCCAGCCTCTCAGGCTGGCGTCCGTGGTCACCAGGATCCAATCCTGAATGCCGAATCTGCGGCCTTCTAATAGGTGAGCCTTCTGCAACCACCACAGAAGTGACACCCTTGTCTTTGGTGACAGGGTTATTTGCAGGTGCATCTGCAGATGCGACCCTGACCATTTGTCCAACAGATCCCTTTGGAATATTCTTGCATGGAATCTGCCGAATGGAATTGCTTCGTAAGAAGCCACCATTTTTCCCAGGACTCTTGTGCATTGATGTACTGACACTTTTCCTGGTTTTAGGAGGTTCCTGACCAGATCGGATAACTCCTTGGCTTTTTCCTCTGGAAGGAAAACCTTTTTCTGAACCGTGTCCAGAATCATTCCTAGGAACAGCAGACGAGTTGTCGGGATTAAATGGGATTTTGGAATATTCAGAATCCACCCGTGTTGTCTTAGCACCTCTTGAGATAGTGCTAAAGCTGTCTCCAGCTGTTCTCTGGACCTTGCCCTTATTAGGAGATCGTCCAAGTATGGGATAACTAATACGCCTTTTCTTCGAAGAAGAATCATCATCTCGGCCATTACCTTGGTAAAGACCCGAGGCGCCGTGGACAATCCGAACGGCAGCGTCTGAAACTGATAGTGACAGTTTTGAACAATGAACCTGAGGTACCCCTGGTGTGCGGGGTAAATCGGAACGTGTAGATACGCATCCTTGATGTCCAAGGATACCATAAAGTCCCCTTCTTCCAGGTTCGCTATCACTGCTCTGAGTGACTCCATCTTGAACTTGAACTTTTTTATGTAGAGGTTCAAGGACTTCAGATTTAGAATAGGCCTTACCGAGCCATCCGGCTTCGGTACCACAAATAGAGTGGAATAATACCCCTTTCCTTGTTGTAATAGGGGTACTTTGACTATCACCTGCTGAGCGTACAGCTTGTGAATGGCTTCCAACACCCTCTCCCTTTCGGAAGAGACGGTTGGTAAGGCAGACTTCAGGAAACGATGAGGAGGATCCGTCTCTAATTCCAACCTGTACCCCTGAGATATTATCTGCAGGATCCAGGGGTCTACCTGCGAGTGAGCCCACTGCGCGCTGTAATTTTTGAGACGGCCCCCCACTGTCCCCGAGTCCGCTTGAGAGGCCCCAGCGTCATGCTGAGGTTTTTGCAGGAGCCGGGGAGGGCTTCTGTTCCTGGGAAGGAGCTGCCTGTTGGTGTCTCTTCCCTCTTCCTCTGCCTCGTGGCAGGTACGACAAGCCCTTTGCTCTCTTATTTTTGTAGGAGCGAAAAGGCTGCGGTTGAAAGGTCGGTGCCTTTCTCTGTTGGGGAGTGACTTGAGGTAAAAAAGTGGATTTCCCGGCAGTAGCCGTGGCCACCAAGTCTGATAGACCAACTCCAAATAACTCCTCCCCTTTATACGGCAAAACCTCCATGTGACGTTTTGAATCCGCATCGCCTGTCCACTGTCGTGTCCATAAGGCTCTTCTGGCTGAAATGGACATAGCACTCACCCGAGATGCCAGTGTGCAAATATCCCTCTGTGCATCACGCATATAGATAAATGCATCCTTTATTTGTTCTAACGACAGTAAAACATTGTCCCTATCTAGGGTATCAATATTTTCAATCAGGGATTCTGACCAAACTACTCCAGCACTGCACATCCAGGCAGTTGCTATAGCTGGTCGTAGTATAACACCTGCATGTGTGTATATATTCTTTTGAATAACTTCCATCTTTCTATCTGATGGATCCTTAAGTGCGGCCGTCTCAGGAGAGGGTAACGCCACTTGTTTGGATAAGCGTGTGAGCGCCTTGTCCACCTTAGGGGGTGTTTCCCAGCGCGCCCTAACCTCTGGCGGGAAAGGGTATAATGCCAATAACTTTTTTGAAATTATCAACTTTTTATCAGGAGCAACCCACGCTTCATCACACACGTCATTTAATTCTTCTGATTCAGGAAAAACTGTTTGTAGTTTTTTCACACCATACATAATACCCTGTTTTACGGTATCTGTAGTATCAGCTAAATGTAACGTCTCCTTCATTGCCAAAATCATATAACGTGTGGCCCTACTGGAAAATACGTTTGAATTTCTACCGTCGTCACTGGAATCAGTGCCCGTGTCTGGGTCTGTGTCGACCGACTGAGGCAAAGGGCGTTTTACAGCCCCTGACGGTGTTTGAGGCGCCTGGACAGGCATTAATTGATTGTCCGGCCGCCTCATGTCCTCAACTGACTGTTTAAGGGAAGATAAACCATCACGTAATTCCACAAATAAAGGCATCCATTCTGGTGTCGACCCCCTGGGGGGTGACATCTGCATATTTGGCAATTGCTCCGCCTCCACACCAATATCGTCCTCATACATGTCGACACCACGTACCGACACACACCGCAAACGCACAGGGAATGCTCTAATGAAGACAGGACCCACTAGCCCTTTTGGGGAGACAGAGGGAGAGTCTGCCAGCACACACCACAAAGCGCTATATATACAAGGGATATCCTTATATTAAGTGCTCCCTTATAGCTGCTTTAATATATATATATATAGCCATTAATGTGCCCCCCCTCTCTGTTTTACCCTGTTTCTGTAGTGCAGTGCAGGGGAGAGACCTGGGAGCCGTTCTGACCAGCGGAGCTGTGACAGAAAATGGCGCCGTGTGCTGAGGAGATAGGCCCCGCCCCTTTTTCGGCGGGTTCTTCTCCCGCTATTTTTCCAGTCAGGCAGGGGTTAAATATCTCCATATAGCCCCTATGGGCTATATGTGAGGTATTTTTAGCCTTGTATAAGGTTTATATTTGCCTCTCAGAGCGCCCCCCCCCAGCGCTCTGCACCCTCAGTGACTGCCCAGTGAAGTGTGCTGAGAGGAAAATGGCGCACAGCTGCAGTGCTGTGCGCTACCTTATGAAGACTGAGGAGTCTTCAGCCGCCGGTTTCCGGACCTCTTCACGCTTCAGCATCTGCAAGGGGGTCGGCGGCGCGGCTCCGGGACCGGACTCCACGGCTGGGCCTGTGTTCGATCCCTCTGGAGCTAATGGTGTCCAGTAGCCAAGCAGCAAATCCACTCTGCATGCAGGTGAGTTTACTACTTTCCCCCTAAGTCCCACGTTGCAGTGATCCTGTTGCCAGCAGGACTCACTGTAAAGAAAAAAACCTAAACTAAACTTTCTCTAAGCAGCTCTTTAGGAGAGCCACCTAGATTGCACCCTTCTCGTTCGGGCACAAAATCTAACTGGAGTCTGGAGGAGGGTCATAGGGGGAGGAGCCAGTGCACACCACCTGACCTAGTAAAGCTTTACTTTTTTGTGCCCTGTCTCCTGCGGAGCCGCTATTCCCCATGGTCCTTTCAGGAACCCCAGCATCCACTTAGGACGATAGAGAAAGTAAGATATTGCCCACTATATGTAATTATGAAATACTGTATAGTGCCACTATTGTATTTATAATAATGATGGCATAAATACAATTCATAATACTGTTGACCCCTATATATTATCTATAAGAAATATTTGCACCTCCTTTATTGTTTTAAATACACAATAATGGCCCAAACTTAAATTTAAAATATCAATACTGACTGCATAGTTTATATTTTATTCTGTAGCCCAATTTGCGTCTAAAATGTTCTATGGGGGTACACTCCCAGCGGGGGCTATGCCGCCGCCCACTGGGAGTGTATTTTAGCTTAGCAGACGTGCGAACGGTTGTATCGCAGAGCGTCTGCAAAAATTTTTGGTGTAGTTTCAGAGTAAAACCTACTCAGCGCTTGTGATCACTTCAGACTATTCAGTTCTGGATTTGACGTCACACACCCGCCCAGCGTTCGCCCAGCCACGCCTGCGTTTTTCCAAACACTCCCTGAAAACGGTCAGTTCCCACCCAGAAACACCCACTTCATGTCAATCACTCTGCGGCAACCAGTGCGACTGAAATGCATCGCTAGACCCTGTGCAAAACTGCATCGTTCGTTGTGCCTGTACGTCGCGCATGTGCAGAATTGCCGTTTTTTTGCCTGATCGCTGCGCTGCGAACAAATACAGCTAGCGATCAACTCGGAATGACCCCCCTATATCCAGTGAAAGACGATATTTCTTTCCTGTACTACTAACTTGTTCTTACGTAATCAATTGGGTTTAAAAATCAAATACAAAAAAAATACATACACCTATTACTGCACAGACTGAGTTTCTTAAATTCTCAGCGCATAATGAATTAGGGCGGGTACACACCTGGCCACTAGCAGCAGTGTCTTTTCTGGTCGAATTGGAAAGCCATATCGAGCAGCGTGTATGCCCGATATTGCATGCAACCCGCAGGAATGCACAATCTTCTGGTCGGCTATGCTGCACAGTCAACCAGAAGATATTGCATGCGGCCTGGTGCATTGTAATGAAGGACGATACTAGATTTGTTCCGTCGTTCATTACATCGGGCTAGTGTGTACCAGCAATCTGGCATGGCGCAGGCCGAAAGGAAATAGCGTCAACCATCAGTCGGATTGCTGGTCGTATAAGTGTGTACCTACCCTTAGTGGTCAGATGGCCACCCATGTCATAGACACCTTGTCTTAGGAATGTCTCTCATCCGTCAATTCTATTCATTAGTAGTGAAATACCATGATGATATTTATTTTGGCAGTTTGTAAAGGTTTATATTTCTGTCAGTTTTGCCATTGAAAAACGCAAGAAAAACACCAGAAAATTGAAGTTTAGCAAAACCATCCTTTAGTAAATGTTTCCATTCGAGTTTTTTCACCCTTAACATACAGATGTGTCCTCCTCATACATCTACTGTAGCCTCCATACACCATGCAGCACGTGATGCCTGGTGTGAGTGAGCTTTCAGATCCCGTGTGACTCTTATAGCATCTTTTTTTTTATTTTTATGAAAATGTGTCTGTATAGGAAGTACAACGGAACTTTGCATGCAAAAAGTCGCTGCATTGTAGCACTTTGCATATAGATTTAGACTCAGTCGCACACATACTGTATATACAACTGTTGAATATCAAACTGATCAGCCGAGTTTCCAGGTGCTTACTGGTCGCACTGCCTTGCAGCTAATATCCCTTTTCCACCTGAGTACCAGGTCCTACCCGGGATGTTTAACCCGGGTACAACCCGTGTCGGCCCAGCCGTTTCCACTGCACTTCAACACAGGTTATTCCTGGGTCGGACTATTTGCAGTTTTTTGAGGCTTATATCTGCTACAGACTACTTGATGCAGCTTCTCACCTTGTGCTACCTACTGCTAAGCTGGAGAAGGAGGGCACAATTTTTTGCTGAGAGGGCTAGTTCTTGACGCAACTATTTGAAAAGGAGGAGAGTTCTGATATCAGCCACAGTTACTTCTCTCATGTGCTCTACACCAAGCCGAAGAATGTTGGTGAGAGATCGCAGACATGGAGAAGCATTCATGCAGACCACTCTAGCATATCAGGAGGAGCAGTGGATGGCACATTTCAGGATGTCTCGTGCTACATTCGACTATATTTTGGAACTACTGTACCCCACAATCACCAAGCAGACCACCAGGTTCCGGAAGCCCATTGAGCCGAGCAGGAGATTAGCGATTGCTCTCTGGTGGTATGCCCTGGAGAGTATCGCACAATTTCCTGTTTATTTGGAGTAGGGATTGGCACGGCCTGCAAGATTGTCTACCAGATCACGCGGGCATTGCTGGATACCATGTACCATCGGTTTATTTCCTTGCCACAAGGACAGCGGCTAGATGAGACTATAAAAGGATTTAAGAAGCATGGCTACCCACAGTGTGCTGGTGCCATAGATGGGACCCACATCCCCATCATCGCCCCCGTGACAACCCAGCAGACTGTTACAATCGCAAGGGTTGGCATTCTATTGTCCTGCAAGCCGTAGTGGACCACAAATACTGGTAAGCACTGTTACTAATGTATTTGAAATAGGCTTGGGCTTTTTTTTTTTTGAAGATGTATAAACTGTAACAAACCTTTATTTTTAGTTTCACAGATGTCTTCATAGGGTGGCCCGGGTGGTCACATGATGCGAGTGTTCTCGCCAACTCCAATCTTTACAGTATTGCTGAGGACAAGCTCGGTGGATGTCTTTTCCCTCGAGAGGTAACATTATTTACTCCTTAATCTAATGTTCACCCATAAACCAATATTCATGTTTTACCCCTGGAATAATATTAATATTTTGTTAACAGAAATCGGTGATCGTAGATGGTGTGGACATTCCGGTCCACCTCACTGGTGATGCAGCATACCCGTTACAGCGCTGGCTGATGAAGGGCTACACCCAGCATGTTCCATTATCTACCTAACAGACATCATACACCCATGCCCTAAGTTCAGCCCATATAGCAGTAGAGAATGCATTTAGGCGTTTAAAAGGACGCTGGCGCTGCCTCATGAAGAGGAATGATGTGGACTTGAAAATAATACCAGCTATAGTAGCAGCCTGCTGCATTCTCCATAATATATGTGAGATACAGAAAGGAAAACTTTCTCCCCGAGTGGAATGTGCATGATCAAGGGGGGGGGTCACTGTACGTGAAGCATCAGGCTTGGTGGGGGGGCATGACATAGGTGGAGAGCGCATCAGGGCCACCATTGCAGCCAATCTTCCCTCAATTTTGCAGTAGATCGAGAAGACAGACAAGTTTTGTGTGCACAAAGTTTTGTGTTTATTTTGTTTTCTACAATTTATCAGTTATAAATATTGTTCAAAAGTTATAAGTTATTATACGTTTGCTTTTAAACAGTTGGCACACATTTTCTGAGGTAACAATATAAAATATTGAAGTGCAAACAGAACACTCTGTAAAAATCCCCATAACGCAGGGGGTCTTCAACATGTGGCCCTCCAGCTGTTTTGGAACTACATGTCCCAGCATGCCTTGCTATGTATTTCCACAACAGGTTGAAGACTCCTGCCCTAATGTTTAGGACAGAGGTTCTCAAACTCGGTCCTCGGGGGCAAACACAGTGCATGTTTTGCAGGTTTCCTCACAGAATCGCAAGTGAAATAATTAGCTCCAACTGTGGACCTTTTAAAATGTGTCAGTGAGTAATTAATACACCTGTGCACCTGCTGGGTTACCTGCAAAACATGCACTGTGTGGGCCCCCGAGGACCGAGTTTGAGAACCTCTGGTTTAGGAGGTATCAGGGTATCCCCAATATTTGGATCCCACTGCTGCACATCCTTGAGGTAACATTATAAAAGAGTAAAGTGCAAACAGAACACTCTGTAAAAATCCCCATAATGTTTGGCTTTGTACAGTAGGTATCAGGGTAACCCCAATATTTGGATCACACTGCCGCACATTTTTGAGGTAACAATATAATAACATAGTAAAATGCTAACATAAACCTTAACACAAACATTTTTATAAACAGCTGCCCTTATTTAAGGCAGTTGTCTATACACCCGATATTCTAAAGATTGCGGGATTTGTGTTGTGGGATATGAGGGAGGCTCATAGTTGTATGGACCATATGGGTGCTGTGGGTAGGCTGTGTCTTGCTGTTGTGCTTGTGTGGTATTCCCTAGAGTACGTGCAAACGTGCGCTCAAAAATTACTTCTGCCTATCATGCATGGCCATTAACTGCGTCATAAATGATTGATGCATTTCCTTTT